>NC_074697.1:8317744-8335244 GCF_029448725.1 Salvelinus fontinalis
CACACACACACACACAAAGTATACACACACACACACACAAATTATACACACACACACAAAGTATACACACACAAAGTAAACACACACACACACACACACACACGAAGTATACAAACACACACACACACACACACACACAAAGTATACACACACACACATACACACACACAAAGTATATACACACACACACACACACACAAAGTATACACACACACACACACACACACAAAGTATACACACACACACACACACACACAAAGTAAACACACACAAAGTATACACACACACACAAAGTATACACACACACACACACACACACACACACACACACACACACAAAGTATACACACATACACACACACACAAAGTATACACACATACACACACACACAAAGTATACGCACATACACACACACACAAAGTATACACACACACACACACACACAAAGTATACACACACACACACACACAAAGTATACACACACACACACACACAAAGTATATACACACACACACACACACACACAAAGTATATACACACACACACACACACACAAAGTATACACACACACACACACAAAGTATACACACACACACACAAAGTATATACACACACACACACACACACACACACACACACACACACACACACAAAGTATATACACACACACAAAGTATACACACACACACACACACAAAGTATACACACACACACACACAAAGTATACACACACACACACACACAAAGTATACACACACACACACACACAAAGTATACACACATACACACACAAAGTATACACACACATACACACACAAAGTATACACACACACACAAACACACACACAAAGTATACACACACACACACACACACACACAAAGTATACACACACACACAAAGTATACACACACACACACAAAGTATACACACACACACAAAGTATATACACACACACACACAAAGTATAAAGTATACACACACACAAACTATACACACAAAAACTATACACACAGAAAGTATACACACACACACACAAAGTATACACACACACAAAGTATACACACACACACATACGCAAAGTACACATACGCAAAGTACACACACAAAGTATACACACACACAGTCTCTCTCGCTCTCTGTCGCTCTCTCTCTCCCTCTATCTGTCTCTCTGTCTCTTTCTCTCTCCCCCTTTCTCTCTCTCTCTCCCCCTCTCTCTCTCTATCTCTCTCCCCCTTTCTCTCTCTCTCTCCCCCTCTCCCATTGTCTTGCACTCTGTCTCGCGCCTTCTGTCTCTCTCTCTTCCCCTCTCGCGCTCTCTGTCTTTCTCTCTCTGTCTCTGTCTCTTTCCCCCTCTCTATCTGTATGTCTCTCTGTCTGTCTGTCTATCTCTCTCTGTCTCTCTCTCTCTCGGGCTGTCTGTATCTATCTCTGTCTCTCTCTTCCCCCTCTCTCCCCCTCTCTCTGTCGCTCCCTCTCCCTTTCTCTCTCCCCTCTCTCTCTCTATCTGTGTGTCTCTCTCTCTCACTGTCTCTCTCTCTCTCCTCCCTCTCTTTCTCTCCCTCTTTCTCAGTCAGGCAGGCAGAGGCTGTAATTGGTTAATTGTGATGAATGAGCTGTCCATCAGGCAGACACAGGTGGTGTGTGTGTGTGTGTGTGTGTGTGTGTGTGTGTGTGTGTGTGTGTGTGTTGAACAGCTGGAGAGGCCAGGCCTCGAGCCGCCAACTAACACGATTACAGAGAGACATAATCCAGACCTCTCTCAATCTCTCCCTCCCCCTTCCGTCTCTCCATCTCCAATTCCCGCCCTCCCCCTCTCTCCGCCTTTCTGTTGATTTTCTCCCTTACCTCTTTCAATGACTCCTTCCCGCCCTTCATCTCTACCTCTCCTCCTGTTCTTTCCTGTGTCAATGTCCTCCTGGAGGAAGTGATGCTATCTGGTGAGCGAGCGAGAGAGAGAGAGAGAGAGTTGGCAAGAGAGATGGCGAAAGAAAGGACTGTTGGCAAGAGAGATGGAGAGAGAGAGAAGAGAAGGGGAGATGACTTCGAGTACAACAAGGTAGAGGCCAGTAAATAGCTGATATTAAATTGTGGATCCATGGAGGCTGTGTATCGATCGCTGAGACACACAGAGATTGTGTGGAGTGAGGCTTCTGTGTCTGCGGTTGCCAGGTACCTTGTACCACTCCAGAACTGCACAGTAGTTGTCTAATGGCAATAACAACCCACTGCAACACAACAGTGGAAAGACATGTACATGTGGCACTATGTGAATGTGTTCTGTTTAGAATGTCTGGTGATGTCCTGGTCCACTATGTGAATGTGTTCTGTTTAGAATGTCTGGTGATGTCCTGGTCCACTATGTGAATGTGTTCTGTTTAGAATGTCTGGTGATGTCCTGGTCCACTATGTGAATGTGTTCTGTTTAGAATGTCTGGTGATGTCCTGGTCCACTATGTGAATGTGTTCTGTTTAGAATGTCTGGTGATGTCCTGGTCCACTATGTGAATGTGTTCTGTTTAGAATGTCTGGTGATGTCCTGGTCCACTATGTGAATGTGTTCTGTTTAGAATGTCTGGTGATGTCCTGGTCCACTATGTGAATGTGTTCTGTTTAGAATGTCTGGTGATGTCCTGGTCCACTATGTGAATGTGTTCTGTTTAGAATGTCTGGTGATGTCCTGGTCCACTATGTGAATGTGTTCTGTTTAGAATGTCTGGTGATGTCCTGGTCCACTATGTGAATGTGTTCTGTTTAGAATGTCTGGTGATGTCCTGGTCCACTATGTGAATGTGTTCTGTTTAGAATGTCTGGTGATGTCCTGGTCCACTATGTGAATGTGTTCTGTTTAGAATGTCTGGTGATGTCCTGGTCCACTATGTGAATGTGTTCTGTTTAGAATGTCTGGTGATGTCCTGGTCCACTATGTGAATGTGTTCTGTTTAGAATGTCTGGTGATGTCCTGGTCCACTATGTGAATGTGTTCTGTTTAGAATGTCTGGTGATGTCCTGGTCCACTATGTGAATGTGTTCTGTTTAGAATGTCTGGTGATGTCCTGGTCCACTATGTGAATGTGTTCTGTTTAGAATGTCTGGTGATGTCCTGGTCCACTATGTGAATGTGTTCTGTTTAGAATGTCTGGTGATGTCCTGGTCCACTATGTGAATGTGTTCTGTTTAGAATGTCTGGTGATGTCCTGGTCCACTATGTGAATGTGTTCTGTTTAGAATGTCTGGTGATGTCCTGGTCCACTATGTGAATGTGTTCTGTTTAGAATGTCTGGTGATGTCCTGGTCCACTATGTGAATGTGTTCTGTTTAGAATGTCTGGTGATGTCCTGGTCCACTATGTGAATGTGTTCTGTTTAGAATGTCTGGTGATGTCCTGGTCCACTATGTGAATGTGTTCTGTTTAGAATGTCTGGGGATGTCCTGGTCCACTATGTGAATGTGTTCTGTTTAGAATGTCTGGTGATGTCCTGGTCCACTATGTGAATGTGTTCTGTTTAGAATGTCTGGTGATGTCCTGGTCCACTATGTGAATGTGTTCTGTTTAGAATGTCTGGTGATGTCCTGGTCCACTATGTGAATGTGTTCTGTTTAGAATGTCTGGTGATGTCCTGGTCCACTATGTGAATGTGTTCTGTTTAGAATGTCTGGTGATGTCCTGGTCCACTATGTGAATGTGTTCTGTTTAGAATGTCTGGTGATGTCCTGGTCCACTATGTGAATGTGTTCTGTTTAGAATGTCTGGTGATGTCCTGGTCCACTATGTGAATGTGTTCTGTTTAGAATGTCTGGTGATGTCCTGGTCCACTATGTGAATGTGTTCTGTTTAGAATGTCTGGTGATGTCCTGGTCCACTATGTGAATGTGTTCTGTTTAGAATGTCTGGTGATGTCCTGGTCCACTATGTGAATGTGTTCTGTTTAGAATGTCTGGTGATGTCCTGGTCCACTATGTGAATGTGTTCTGTTTAGAATGTCTGGGGATGTCCTGGTCCACTATGTGAATGTGTTCTGTTTAGAATGTCTGGTGATGTCCTGGTCCACTATGTGAATGTGTTCTGTTTAGAATGTCTGGTGATGTCCTGGTCCACTATGTGAATGTGTTCTGTTTAGAATGTCTGGTGATGTCCTGGTCCACTATGTGAATGTGTTCTGTTTAGAATGTCTGGTGATGTCCTGGTCCACTATGTGAATGTGTTCTGTTTAGAATGTCTGGTGATGTCCTGGTCCACTATGTGAATGTGTTCTGTTTAGAATGTCTGGTGATGTCCTGGTCCACTATGTGAATGTGTTCTGTTTAGAATGTCTGGGGATGTCCTGGTCCACTATGTGAATGTGTTCTGTTTAGAATGTCTGGTGATGTCCTGGTCCACTATGTGAATGTGTTCTGTTTAGAATGTCTGGTGATGTCCTGGTCCACTATGTGAATGTGTTCTGTTTAGAATGTCTGGTGATGTCCTGGTCCACTATGTGAATGTGTTCTGTTTAGAATGTCTGGTGATGTCCTGGTCCACTATGTGAATGTGTTCTGTTTAGAATGTCTGGTGATGTCCTGGTCCACTATGTGAATGTGTTCTGTTTAGAATGTCTGGTGATGTCCTGGTCCACTATGTGAATGTGTTCTGTTTAGAATGTCTGGTGATGTCCTGGTCCACTATGTGAATGTGTTCTGTTTAGAATGTCTGGTGATGTCCTGGTCCACTATGTGAATGTGTTCTGTTTAGAATGTCTGGTGATGTCCTGGTCCACTATGTGAATGTGTTCTGTTTAGAATGTCTGGTGATGTCCTGGTCCACTATGTGAATGTGTTCTGTTTAGAATGTCTGGTGATGTCCTGGTCCACTATGTGAATGTGTTCTGTTTAGAATGTCTGGGGATGTCCTGGTCCACTATGTGAATGTGTTCTGTTTAGAATGTCTGGTGATGTCCTGGTCCACTATGTGAATGTGTTCTGTTTAGAATGTCTGGTGATGTCCTGGTCCACTATGTGAATGTGTTCTGTTTAGAATGTCTGGTGATGTCCTGGTCCACTATGTGAATGTGTTCTGTTTAGAATGTCTGGTGATGTCCTGGTCCACTATGTGAATGTGTTCTGTTTAGAATGTCTGGTGATGTCCTGGTCCACTATGTGAATGTGTTCTGTTTAGAATGTCTGGTGATGTCCTGGTCCACTATGTGAATGTGTTCTGTTTAGAATGTCTGGTGATGTCCTGGTCCACTATGTGAATGTGTTCTGTTTAGAATGTCTGGTGATGTCCTGGTCCACTATGTGAATGTGTTCTGTTTAGAATGTCTGGTGATGTCCTGGTCCACTATGTGAATGTGTTCTGTTTAGAATGTCTGGTGATGTCCTGGTCCACTATGTGAATGTGTTCTGTTTAGAATGTCTGGTGATGTCCTGGTCCACTATGTGAATGTGTTCTGTTTAGAATGTCTGGTGATGTGCTGGTCCACTATGTGAATGTGTTCTGTTTAGAATGTCTGGTGATGTCCTGGTCCACTATGTGAATGTGTTCTGTTTAGAATGTCTGGTGATGTCCTGGTCCACTATGTGAATGTGTTCTGTTTAGAATGTCTGGTGATGTGCTGGTCCACTATGTGAATGTGTTCTGTTTAGAATGTCTGGTGATGTCCTGGTCCACTATGTGAATGTGTTCTGTTTAGAATGTCTGGTGATGTGCTGGTCCACTATGTGAATGTGTTCTGTTTAGAATGTCTGGGGATGTCCTGGTCCACTATGTGAATGTGTTCTGTTTAGAATGTCTGGTGATGTCCTGGTCCACTATGTGAATGTGTTCTGTTTAGAATGTCTGGTGATGTCCTGGTCCACTATGTGAATGTGTTCTGTTTAGAATGTCTGGTGATGTCCTGGTCCACTATGTGAATGTGTTCTGTTTAGAATGTCTGGTGATGTCCTGGTCCACTATGTGAATGTGTTCTGTTTAGAATGTCTGGTGATGTCCTGGTCCACTATGTGAATGTGTTCTGTTTAGAATGTCTGGTGATGTCCTGGTCCACTATGTGAATGTGTTCTGTTTAGAATGTCTGGTGATGTCCTGGTCCACTATGTGAATGTGTTCTGTTTAGAATGTCTGGTGATGTCCTGGTCCACTATGTGAATGTGTTCTGTTTAGAATGTCTGGTGATGTCCTGGTCCACTATGTGAATGTGTTCTGTTTAGAATGTCTGGTGATGTCCTGGTCCACTATGTGAATGTGTTCTGTTTAGAATGTCTGGTGATGTCCTGGTCCACTATGTGAATGTGTTCTGTTTAGAATGTCTGGTGATGTCCTGGTCCACTATGTGAATGTGTTCTGTTTAGAATGTCTGGTGATCTGCTGGTCCACTATGTGAATGTGTTTGTCTTGTCACTAGGAACAGCAGCAGGGTCCACTGGCTGTGTGACTACAAACTCAACATCCTAGATCACCCCCATTATCAGTGGGAATGCTGGGATGTGTAGTCAGTGGCAGCAGGCAGAGCAGATTGCATGCTGGGAGCTGTGGTCCAGGCAGGGCAGTTGTCGAGGTCTCTGTGGCTGATGTGATGAATGGTGGTTGTTGTCGTGGCAAATTGTCCTGAAAGCAATCTGAGACACATCACCACAGCGATAAAGGAAGAGCTTATTGATCCCTGTGAAGTAATACAGTGAATATATCACACACATACAAACACACACACACACACACACGGTCTCACACACACACACACACACACACAGTGAAAATATCAGCTAACAGACTGAGGGATGATGGTGATGATCAGCAACAACACAAAGAGAGGAGGGGTGAGGACACACACACAATGACAGCTCTAGCTAATGCTTTTTACAAGCACCCAACGGCCTGGAGGGATAAGAGAGTGTGACAGAAAGGAAGAGCGAGAAGGAGATGAGAAGGAGAGTGATCAATAGAGAAATATATAAGAGAGACAGAGAGAGAGGAGATGAGAGAGACAGAGAAGGAGATGAGAGAGAGGAGATGCGACACAGAGAGAGGAGATGAGAGACACAGAGAGAGACAGAGAAGGAGATGAGAAGGAGAGTGATCAGTAGAGAAATATATAAGAGAGACAGAGAGAGAGGAGATGAGAGAGACAGAGAAGGAGATGAGAGAGAGGAGATGTGACACAGAGAGACAGAGAAGGAGATGTGTGACAGAGAAGGAGATGAGACACAGAGCGAGACAGAGAAGGAGATGAGACACAGAGAGAGAGGAGATGAGACACAGAGAGAGACAGAGAAGGAGATGAGACACAGAGCGAGACAGAAAAGGAGATGTGAGAGACAGAGAGAGAAGGAGATGAGAGACAGAGAAGGAGATGAGACACAGAGAGAGAGGAGATGAGACACGGAGAGAGACAGAGAAGGAGATGAGAGGGAGTAGATGAGACACAGAGAGAGACAGAGAAGGAGATGTGAGACAGAGAAGGAGATGTGAGACAGAGAAGGAGATGTGAGACAGAGAAGGAGATGTGAGACAGAGAAGGAGATGTGAGACAGAGAAGGAGATGTGAGACAGAGAAGGAGATGTGAGACAGAGAAGGAGATGAGAGACACGGAGAAAGAGATGAGACAAAGGGAGAAATAGATCAGAGAGAGAGCCATCACAGCAGCAATATTTGTGACCTGTTGCCACAAGAAAAGGGCAACCAGTGAAGAGCAAACACCATTGTAAATACAACCCATATTTATGTTTATTTATTTTCCCTTTTGTACTTTAACTATTCTAAAGCCCCTTGAATTGAGTTGAGAAACAGAGACGGGAGGGGCAGAGACGGGAGGGGCAGAGACGGGAGGGGCAGAGACGGGAGGGGCAGAGACGGGAGGGGCAGGGACGGGCGGGGCAGAGACGGGCGGGGCAGAGACGGGCGGGGCAGAGACGGTCGGGGCAGGGACGGGCGGGGCAGGGACGGGCGGGGCAGAGACGGGAGGGGCAGGGACGGGAGGGGCAGGGACGGGCGGGGCAGGGACGGGCGGGGCAGGGACGGGCGGGGCAGAGACGGGAGGGGCAGAGACGGGCGGGGCAGAGACGGGCGGGGCAGGGACGAGCGGGGCAGGGACGGGCGGGGCAGGGACGGGCGGGGCAGGGACGGGCGGGGCAGAGACGGGCGGGGCAGAGACGGGAGGGGCAGAGACGGGAGGGACAGCGGTTTTAGAACTAGTTCCATGTTGCGAGGCAGGTTCCTCCTGGATGACCCATGACTGGTCTCTGGCTACAAACACTGTCTCTGTTTGGAGAGGGAAGATCACACACACCACACACACACACCACACACACACACACACACACACACACACCACACACGCACACACCACACACCACACCACACACACACCACACACACACACACACACCATACACACACCATACACACACACACCATATACACACACACCACACACACACACACCACACACACACACAGGAAGGAGTGGATTGATCCTTGTTCAACTCTCAGGCTAGAAGTCATTGTGGAGGATGATCCTCTTATCACATTATAGTCCGCTACCCTACCAGACCTGGTCAGTACCGTGTGTGTGTGTGTGTTTGTGTGTGTGTGTGTGTGTGTGTGTATGTGTGTGTGTGTGTTGTACTGTTCTTGTTCTAGAACGTGTTCTTTGAGGGCTGTCAGTGCGTCCTTCTGCCAAAGTCAATCTCAATCAGCTAACACAGACGCTCTCTTCTGCAGGTTACACTGTCATTCAGTCTGTTTAACACACACACACACACACACACACACACACACACACACACACACACACACACACACACACACACACACACACACAGACAGTAATAAGTCAGACTGGCTCGTAGAAGTATAGCCTGTGGGCGTCAGTATTCATCTTCATGACAATCACTCTTCCTTCTCTCAATTTATCTCTCTACCAATTCCTCCGCCTCTCATTCTCTCAATCCATCTCTCTACCAACTCTCATATCTCTCCCTCTCTCTACCAACTCTCATATCTCTCCCTCTCTCTACCAACTCTCATATCTCTCCCTCTCTCTACCAACTCTCATATCTCTCCCTCTCTCTACCAACTCTCATATCTCTCCCTCTCTCTACCAACTCTCATATCTCTCCCTCTCTCTACCAACTCTCATATCTCTCCCTCTCTCTACTAACTCTCATATCTCTCCCTCTCTCTACCAACTCTCATATCTCTCCCTCTCTCTACCAACTCTCATATCTCTCCCTCTCTCTACCAACTCTCATATCTCTCCCTCTCTCTACCAACTCTCGTATCTCTCCCTCTCTCTACCAACTCTCATATCTCTCCCTCTCTCTACCAACTCTCATATCTCTCCCTCTCTCTACCAACTCTCATATCCCTCCCTCTCTCTACCAACTCTCATATCTCTCCCTCTCTCTACCAACTCTCATATCTCTCCCTCTCTCTACCAACTCTCATATCTCTCCCTCTCTCTACCAACTCTCATATCTCTCCCTCTCTCTACCAACTCTCATATCTCTCCCTCTCTCTACCAACTCTCATATCTCTCCCTCTTTCTACCAACTCTCATATCTCTCCCTCTCTCTACCAACTCTCATATCTCTCCCTCTCTCATATCTCTCCCTCTCTCTACCAACTCTCATATCTCTCCCTCTCTCTACCAACTCTCATATCTCTCCCTCTCTCTACCAACTCTCATATCTCTCTCTCTCTACCAACTCTCATATCTCTCCCTCTCTCTACCAACTCTCATATCTCTCCCTCTCTCTACCAACTCTCATATCTCTCCCTCTCTCATATCTCTCCCTCTCTCTACCAACTCTCATATCTCTCCCTCTCTCTACCAACTCTCATATCTCTCCCTCTCTCTACCAACTCTCATATCTCTCCCTCTCTCTACCAACTCTCATATCTCTCCCCCTCTCTACCAACTCTCATATCTCTCCCTCTCTCTACCAACTCTCATATCTCTCCCTCTCTCTACCAACTCTCATATCTCTCCCTCTCTCTTATTTTCCTCAACCCTGTGTCCCCTTTTAACTCAACCTCCTTAATCTCTCCGTTCCTCTCTCATCTCTTCTCTCCATCTCTTCTCTCCATCTCTTCTCTCATCTCTTCTCTCCATCTCTTCTCTCCATCTCCTCTCCTCATCTCTTCTCTCCATCTCCTCTCTCCATCTCTTCTCTCCATCTCCTCTCTCATCTCTTCTCTCCATCTCTTCTCTCCATCTCTTCTCTCCATCTCTTCTCTCCATCTCTTCTCTCCATCTCCTCTCTCCGTTCCTCTCTCCATCTCTTCTCTCCATCTCTTCTCTCCATCTCTTCTCTCCATCTCTTCTCTCCATCTCTTCTCTCATCTCTTCTCTCCATCTCCTCTCTCCATCTCTTCTCTCCATCTCTTCTCTCCATCTCTTCTCTCCATCTCTTCTCTCCATCTCCTCTCTCCATCTCCTCTCTCCATCTCTTCTCTCCATCTCCTCTCTCATCTCTTCTCTCCATCTCTTCTCTCCATCTCTTCTCTCCATCTCTTCTCTCCATCTCTTCTCTCATCTCTTCTCTCCATCTCCTCTCTCCATCTCTTCTCTCCATCTCTTCTCTCCATCTCTTCTCTCCATCTCCTCTCTCCATCTCCTCTCTCCGTTCCTCTCTCCATCTCTTCTCTCCATCTCCTCTCTCCATCTCTTCTCTCCATCTCTTCTCTCCATCTCTTCCTCTATCGTTCAGCCCCTCTATCTCTGTTCTAGTGAGAAGTTTGTACTTAGATGGATGGAGTGTGCTGTTACGACAGGGAGAGGCGGATCAACGGGTTTCTCTGTCATAGAGTGGACACACACACACACACACACACAACTCATTGTGGTGGTTGTTGAGAAACTGCAGCGTCCTCTCTGCTGCATGTACAACCAGACTGAGATATGAGACATGTATTGTAATGTGTGTTTTTGGCAGCTGGAACCAGACCAAGTTCCCTGTGTTTTATTTCTCCTTTCTCCTCCCTCCCTCACGCCCCCTCCCTCACCTACCGTGCCTCCCCCCTCCCTCCCTCCCTCCCGCCCTCCCACCCAGGGTTGGTTGCTGGGGTGATGGTTGGGTAAGGTAGGCAAGGCTCTCTTCTCTGGGCAAGTCGTGTGTGTGAGAGAGAGAGAGGCTCAGATCCATGCTAACCTGATTTAGCTTTGGCTGCGCCGGGGAGGCTAACACGATTACCTCTGGCTAATGGCCCTACTGACTGGGAGAGGGAGAGGACAGGAGAAGGGATTGAGGGAGGTTGGGAAAGGGAGATGACGGGGGGAGAGGGAGTGGGGAGGCAGGATAGCCTGTGATAATTATCCCCCTCCCTCCCGAGGCATTGATGGATTCAACTTTAGAGATCTCTCTCTCTCTCTCTCTCTCTCTCTCTTTCTCTTTCTCTTTCTCTTTCTCTCTCTTTCTCTCTCTCTCAATCTCTCTCTCTCTCTCTCTAACCACATCCCTCTCTCTGTCTACAGCGATCAGGAGGAAGGAGAATGGCTGGTATGACGAAGAACATCCCCTCGTCTTCCTCTTCCTCGGCTCCTCTGGAATTGGTAACTCCTCTACATCCCTCGTTCCACTCAGCTGTGATGTCATGGAGCCTGTCTGTAGCACTAGCCTGGTTAACAGACACGGGTAGCACCAATGTCGTCGTTTATTCACCAACATTTCCACAGCAAGCTGTCTTCACCTGGGTTTCCTGTTAAACACTGCAGGTCACCAGTATATATACAGGCTTCACCTGGGTTTCCTGTTAAACACTGCAGGTCACCAGTATATATACAGGCTTCATCTGGGTTTCCTGTTAAACACTGCAGGTCACCAGTATATATACAGGCTTCATCTGGGTTTCCTGTTAAACACTGCAGGTCACCAGTATATATACAGGCTTCATCTGGGTTTCCTGTTAAACACTGCAGGTCACCAGTATATATACAGGCTTCATCTGGGTTTCCTGTTAAACACTGCAGGTCACCAGTATATATACAGGCTTCATCTGGGTTTCCTGTTAAACACTGCAGGTCACCAGTATATATACAGGCTTCATCTGGGTTTCCTGTTAAACACTGCAGGTCACCAGTATATATACAGGCTTCATCTGGGTTTCCTGTTAAGCACTGCAGGTCACCAGTATATATACAGGCTTCATCTGGGTTTCCTGTTAAACACTGCAGGTCACCAGTATATATACAGGCTTCATCTGGGTTTCCTGTTAAACACTGCAGGTCACCAGTATATATACAGGCTTCATCTGGGTTTCCTGTTAAACACTGCAGGTCACCAGTATATATACAGGCTTCATCTGGGTTTCCTGTTAAGCACTGCAGGTCACCAGTATATATACAGGCTTCATCTGGGTTTCCTGTTAAACACTGCAGGTCACCAGTATATATACAGGCTTCATCTGGGTTTCCTGTTAAGCACTGCAGGTCACCAGTAAATACAGGTTTCCATTGGACACACACAGGTGATTGTAATCATGGCTGGCTGTGGCATGATGTCATTGGTCAATTTACAAATATCAACAGTGTATACAAAAGCATGAATGGATATCCAACGATAATAGGTAGTCTACAATTACATCATAAGTAGCCTACAAAATGTTATTTACAATAGTGTGGTTGCCAGATCTGTTTGTGCTTTAGCCTACTCCTCTGACGTTGGTTGATATGCCATTTACAAACCGATCTGGCAACTACGTTATGACTGTACACTTGTACACCTATAGAACTACTCTCTCTCTCACACACACAACCACACACACACACACACACACACACACACACACACACACACACACACACACACACACACACACACACACACACACACACACACACACACACACACACACACACAGAGATAGAGAGAGAGTCAGCAGCAGTGGTTCTGGGTAAGATATGACAGGGTTTAGGGATGTATGGTGTGTGTGTGTGATATATATATATATTATATATGACCGGGTTTAGGGATGTATGGTGTGTGTGTGTGATATATATATATATTATATATGACCGGGTTTAGGGATGTATGGTGTGTGTGTGAGAGAGATATGACAGGGCTGGGAGACAGAGGGGAGGCAGTGTTCATATTCTCTCTGCCTCCAGCGACAGTGGCCAGGGGACATTAATATTTAACACATGGCCAGTCCTCATCTATCTATCTGGAGATAGACAGTCTGTGTGTACTATCTGGAGATAATACACACAGACTGTCTATCTGGAGATAATACACACAGACTGTCTGGAGATAATATACACAGACTGTCTGGAGATAATACACACAGACTGTCTGGAGATAATACACACAGACTGTCTGGAGATAATACACACAGACTGTCTGGAGATAATACACACAGACTGTCTGGAGATAATACACACAGACTGTCTGGAGATAATACACACAGACTGTCTGGAGATAATACACACAGACGTCTATCTGGAGATAATACACACAGACGTCTATCTGGAGATAATACACACAGACGTCTATCTGGAGATAATACACACAGACTGTCTATCTGGAGATAATACACACAGACTGTCTATCTGGAGATAATACACACAGACTGTCTATCTGGAGATAATACACACAGACTGTCTATCTGGAGATAATACACACAGACTGTCTATCTGGAGATAATACACACAGACTGTCTATCTGGAGATAATACACACAGACTGTCTATCTGGAGATAATACACACAGACTGTCTATCTGGAGATAATACACACAGACTGTCTATCTGGAGATAATACACACAGACTGTCTATCTGGAGATAATACACACAGACTGTCTATCTGGAGATAATACACACAGACTATCTGGAGATAATACACACAGACTGTCTGGAGATAATACACACAGACTGTCTGGAGATAATACACACAGACGTCTATCTGGAGATAATACACACAGACGTCTATCTGGAGATAATACACACAGACGTCTATCTGGAGATAATACACACAGACGTCTATCTGGAGATAATACACACAGACGTCTATCTGGAGATAATACACACAGACGTCTATCTGGAGATAATACACACAGACGTCTATCTGGAGATAATACACACAGACTGTCTATCTGGAGATAATACACACAGACTGTCTATCTGGAGATAATACACACAGACTGTCTATCTGGAGATAATACACACAGACTGTCTATCTGGAGATAATACACACAGACTGTCTATCTGGAGATAATACACACAGACTGTCTATCTGGAGATAATACACACAGACTGTCTATCTGGAGATAATACACACAGACTGTCTATCTGGAGATAATACACACAGACTGTCTATCTGGAGATAATACACACAGACTGTCTATCTGGAGATAATACACACAGACTGTCTATCTGGAGATAATACACACAGACTGTCTATCTGGAGATAATACACACAGACTGTCTATCTGGAGATAATACACACAGACTGTCTATCTGGAGATAATACACACAGACTGTCTATCTGGAGATAATACACACAGACTGTCTATCTGGAGATAATACACACAGACTGTCTATCTGGAGATAATACACACAGACTGTCTATCTGGAGATAATACACACAGACTGTCTATCTGGAGATAATACACACAGACTGTCTATCTGGAGATAATACACACAGACTGTCTATCTGGAGATAATACACACAGACTGTCTATCTGGAGATAATACACACAGACTGTCTATCTGGAGATAATACACACAGACTGTCTATCTGGAGATAATACACACAGACTGTCTATCTGGAGATAATACACACAGACTGTCTATCTGGAGATAATACACACAGACTGTCTATCTGGAGATAATACACACAGACTGTCTATCTGGAGATAATACACACAGACTGTCTATCTGGAGATAATACACACAGACTGTCTATCTGGAGATAATACACACAGACCGTCTATCTGGAGATAATACACACAGACCGTCCATATGGAGATAATACACACAGACCGTCTATCTGGAGATAATACACACAGACTGTCTATCTGGAGATAATACACACAGACTGTCTATCTGGAGATAATACACACAGACTGTCTATCTGGAGATAATACACACAGACTGTCTATCTGGAGATAATACACACAGACTGTCTATCTGGAGATAATACACACAGACTGTCTATCTGGAGATAATACACACAGACCGTCCATATGGAGATAATACACACAGACCGTCTATCTGGAGATAATACACACAGACCGTCCATATGGAGATAATACACACAGACCGTCCATATGGAGATAATACACACAGACCGTCTATCTGGAGATAATACACACAGACCGTCTATCTGGAGATAATACACACAGACTGTCTATCTGGAGATAATACACACAGACTGTCTATCTGGAGATAATACACACAGACCGTCCATATGGAGATAATACACACAGACCGTCCATATGGAGATAATACACACAGACCGTCTATCTGGAGATGATACACACGTCAGACCATTGACGATCAAAGCTCTGTCCATACTGCACTCTGATTGGTTACTGCTCTCCTCTTCCCACAGGTAAGACTGAGCTGGCCAAACAGGTGGCTCGTTATATGCACAAGGACCTGAAAAAGGTAACAGTCACACACGTTCACACATCAGCACAGCTGAAATCACATGGTATCAGCAAAACGGATCATATTATGTACCCGTGTGTTATTACTGCTCATTAACCATGAGCCTTCTTCTCTCAGGGATTCATCCGCGTGGACATGTCTGAGTTCCAGGAGAAGCACGAGGTATGACATCATCATTAACACGTTCCCACAGCCAGGAAGAGACTTCATGTTCCCACAGCCAGGAAGAGACTTCATGTTCCCACAGCCAGGAAGAGACGTCATGTTCCCACAGCCAGGAAGAGACTTCATGTTCCCACAGCCAGGAAGAGACTTCATGTTCCCACAGCCAGGAAGAGACTTCATGTTCCCACAGCCAGGAATATAGCCGAGGGCTTGTCTGGGTCATCTGCGGCCATCGTTTGGACCAGCTTCCCAGTCGCTGTCATGAACAGTTTAACCCTGTGTTGACTGAGCGACCTTGGGCTCTGTCTAACCTCTCATCGCCCACAATTCAATTCAAAGAGATGTGTCCAGGTTCCCACAGAAACACAGAGCGATGCAGCATCTGAAGGAGAGAACTCTCACTCTTCCCAAACGGCCCCAAAACTTTGTTCTTGTACCAGAGGAAGTAGTGATGTGACGTCATCTTCAGTTCAATAGGTTCATCTACCTGTTATCATAATTCTCTCACAATTTCTAACTTTTCATCTCTCTCTCTCTCTTTCTCTCTGCCGTCTATCTCTCCCTCTCTCACAATCTCTCTCTAACTCGCTCCCACCTTTCTCCACCTCTCTCTGTCTCTCTCTCTCTCTCTGTTTCTCTGTCTAGGTGGCTAAATTCATAGGTTCTCCTCCAGGTTATGTTGGTCATGAAGAGGGAGGTCAGCTGACTAAACAGTTGAAGGCGTATCCCAATGCTGTGGTTCTGTTTGACGAGGTGGACAAGGCCCACCCAGACGTACTGACCATCATGCTACAGCTGTTCGATGAGGTACACACGCACACACAGAACGTTTTTTAACCGTTCAAAATCACAGGTTCTACTGTGTCACTTTTCTAGATCCTTGAGTCTCTCTCTCTCTCTCTGTCTCTCTCTCTGTCTCTCTCTCTGTCTCTCTCTCTCTCTACCTCTCTCTCTCTACCTCTCTGTCTCTGTTTCTCTCGCTCTCTCTCTCTCTCTGTGTCTCTCTCTCTCGCGGCGCGCTCAGGGCCGTCTTACAGATGGGAAGGGGAAGACCATTGAGTGTAAGGACGCCATCTTCATCATGACCTCGAACGTGGCCAGTGATGACATTGCTCAGCATGCATTGCAGCTCCGCCAGGAGGTCCAGGAGCTCAGCCGCAGGAAACTGGTCGACAACCTGGGTGAGACACGCACGCACAGACACGCACAGACACGCACAGACACGCACACACAGACACGCACACACAGACACGCACACACAGACACGCACACACAGACACGCACACACAGACACGCACAGACACGCACAGACACAGACACGCACAGACACAGACACAGACACGCACAGACACAGACACAGACACGCACACAGACACAGACACGCGCACAGACACAGACACAGACACGCGCACAGACACAGACACGCGCACAGACACAGACACGCGCACAGACACAGACACACACACAGACACGCGCACAGACACAGACACAGACACGCGCACAGACACAGACACGCGCACAGACACAGACACGCGCAGACACAGACACGCGCAGACACAGACACGCACAGACACACACAGACACGCACAGACACAGACACGCGCACAGACACAGACACAGACACGCGCACAGACACAGACACAGACACGCGCACAGACACAGACACAGACACGCGCACAGACACAGACACAGACACGCGCACAGACACAGACACGCGCACAGACACAGACACGCGCACAGACACAGACA
>NC_074697.1:8337744-8356205 GCF_029448725.1 Salvelinus fontinalis
TCAATGAGATTGTCTACTTCCTGCCGTTCTGCCCCTCTGAACTGCAGCAGCTTGTCAGCAAAGAGCTCAACTTCTGGGCCAAGAAGGTAGCCGGTGGTGTGTGTGGGGTTACGTGTGCCGGCGTGCCCGTGCGAGTTTGCTATTGCGTAGTATTATGGACTGTGCGTTGTGTGTGATTTGTACTCACCATATGGGTGTTTTTCATTGGTGTGTGTTGACCAGAGAGACCCACTCAGATCAATAGCATCTGCTGTCCCTGGCTGATCTGATTGTAGTGTTTAACATCACATGAACTTTCATAAATATTTAAATATCAATATCACTCTGTTTCTGTCAGCCAACTCTGCCTCAGGGAAATGATAGGGGGGGGGGGGGGGGGGGGGGTGATGTGATGAAGGTTGACAGTAGTAGTTCTTATTACAGTGACTCCAGAGGGATTTACCTAGCTGTGGCTCCTCGGGTAGAAGTTGACCTTATGCACAGACCTAGGATCAGTTCAGCCTTCCTAAATCCTAACCTTAACCATCCAGAGAAAAGCACCAAGCTGACCTCAGATCAATGGTAACTTCTTCATTCGACTCTGTTGGGGCTAGATGAACCGGATCTGTGATCAGAGATGTTAATACTAATTAAGAAATGCTTGCGGTGTTAAAGATGCACTGTGCAGAAATCGCTCTGCCATTTCCTGGCCTAATTTCGGTTCATGTAGAGAATAATTTTATCATCTAAACCACTGTGAAATATATTTTCCATAACCCCAAATATTGTGTTTTTATCTGTTTGAAGCTGGTGTACAAAACCGAATGTAAAAGACTCAACAACAAAAAAATAAACTTAAGAACAGGAAACATAGAAATAGAGAACGTAGAACAGATCTACCGCTTCTTAGACTTGCTTTCAATGAGAATGACAGATCTATAACTCACTTTTCTCTGTGGATTTGGTCATGTCGCCCCAAAACAGTGAGTTATCGCAGCTTTAACTCGGTTGATGAATCAGGTCCATGTGCATTAGCACAGGATGCCTATTGTTGTTCTTTAACACGGGGAGAAATGACACCCATCTCCCACATAACATAGAACTGTGGTTCACCGTCACCCTGAACCTCTCTCTCTCGGTCTCGATCTCAAATTCAAGCTGCTTTATTGGCATGAAAAACATT
The DNA here is from genome assembly GCF_029448725.1 of Salvelinus fontinalis. Classification (NCBI taxonomy): domain Eukaryota; kingdom Metazoa; phylum Chordata; class Actinopteri; order Salmoniformes; family Salmonidae; genus Salvelinus; species Salvelinus fontinalis. The sequence goes on from NC_074697.1 coordinate 8,338,907, forward strand.
GTGTCAATATTGCCAAAGGAAAAATGTATACAATATACATTGTAATAAAATTATAAACAATAACAAATAATATAAAATGGTAGTAAATAATAATACAAAATTAAATACAAAAATAATAACAATAAAATGGTAACAGTCAATAGTAGAATGTAATGTAATAAATCTAAATATGGAAAATGAAACTATAACTAACTTATAACTAAATAACGGTCATCTTCACCATTACATCAACTACCATCATCACTACTACTACAACTACCATCATCACTACTACTACAACTACCATCATCATTACTACTACTACAACTACCATCATCATTACTACTACTACAACTACCATCATCATTACTACTACTACAACTACCATCATCATTACTACTACTACAACTACCATCATCATCATTACTACTACAACTACCATCATCATCATTACTACTACAACTACCATCATCATCATTACTACTACAACTACCATCATCATTACTACTACTACAACTACCATCATCATTACTACTACTACAACTACCATCATCATTACTACTACTACAACTACCATCATCATTACTACTACAACTACCATCATCATTACTACTACTACAACTACCATCATCATCATTACTACTACAACTACCATCATCATCACTACTACTACAACTACCATCATCATCATTACTACTACAACTACCATCATCATTACTACTACTACAACTACCATCATCATCATTACTACTACAACTACCATCATCATCATTACTACTACAACTACCATCATCATTACTACTACTACAACTACCATCATCATTACTACTACAACTACCATCATCATTACTACTACTACAACTACCATCATCATCATTACTACTACAACTACCATCATCATCATTACTACTACAACTACCATCATCATCATTACTACTACAACTACCATCATCATTACTACTACTACAACTACCATCATCATTACTACTACAACTACCATCATCATCATTACTACTACTACAACTACCATCATCATTACTACTACTACAACTACCATCATCATTACTACTACAACTACCATCATCATCATTACTACTACAACTACCATCATCATTACTACTACTACAACTACCATCATCATTACTACTACTACAACTACCATCATCATCATTACTACTACAACTACCATCATCATCATTACTACTACAACTACCATCATCATCATTACTACTACAACTACCATCATCATTACTACTACTACAACTACCATCATCATTACTACTACAACTACCATCATCATTACTACTACTACAACTACCATCATCATCATTACTACTACAACTACCATCATCATCATTACTACTACAACTACCATCATCATTACTACTACTACAACTACCATCATCATTACTACTACAACTACCATCATCATCATTACTACTACTACAACTACCATCATCATCATTACTACTACAACTACCATCATCATCATTACTACTACAACTACCATCATCATTACTACTACTACAACTACCATCATCATTACTACTACAACTACCATCATCATTACTACTACTACAACTACCATCATCATTACTACTACTACAACTACCATCATCATTACTACTACAACTACCATCATCATCACTACTACTACAACTACCATCATCATCACTACTACTACAACTACCATCATCATTACTACTACAACTACTACCATCATCATTACTACTACTACAACTACCATCATCATCATTACTACTACAACTACTACCATCATCATCATTACTACTACAACTACTACCATCATCATTACTACTACTACAACTACCATCATCATTACTACTACAACTACCATCATCATTACTACTACAACTACCATCATCATCACTACTACTACAACTACCATCATCATTACTACTACTACAACTACCATCATCATTACTACTACTACAACTACCATCATCATCATTACTACTACTACTACTACCATCATCATTACTACTACTACAACTACCATCATCATTACTACTACTACAACTACCATCATCATTACTACTACTACAACTACCATCATCATCACTACTACTACAACTACCATCATCACTACTACTACAACTACCATCATTACTACTACTACAACTACCATCATCATCACTACTACTACAACTACCATCATCATCACTACTACAACTACCATCATCATCACTACTACAACTACCATCATCATTACTACTACAACTACCATCATCATTACTACTACTACAACTACCATCATCATTACTACTACAACTACCATCATCATTACTACTACTACAACTACCATCATCATCACTACTACTACAACTACCATCATCATTACTACTACTACAACTACCATCATCATTACTACTACTACAACTACCATCATCATTACTACTACTACAACTACCATCATCATTACTACTACTACAACTACCATCATCATTACTACTACTACAACTACCATCATCATTACTACTACAACTACCATCATCATTACTACTACTACAACTACCATCATCATCACTACTACTACAACTACCATCATCATTACTACTACTACAACTACCATCATCATTACTACTACTACAACTACCATCATCATCACTACTACAACTACCATCATCATTACTACTACAACTACCATCATCATTACTACTACTACAACTACCATCATCACTACTACTACAACTACCATCATCATTACTACTACTACAACTACCATCATCATCACTACTACAACTACCATCATCATTACTACTACAACTACCATCATCATTACTACTACTACAACTACCATCATCATCACTACTACAACTACCACCATCATTACTACTACAACTACCATCATCATTACTACTACAACTACCATCATCATTACTACTACTACAACTACCATCATCATTACTACTACTACAACTACCATCATCATCACTACTACAACTACCATCATCATTACTACTACTACAACTACCATCATCATTACTACTACAACTACCATCATCATTACTACTACTACAACTACCATCATCATTACTACTACTACAACTACCATCATCATTACTACTACTACAACTACCATCATCATTACTACTACAACTACCATCATCATTACTACTACTACAACTACCATCATCATTACTACTACTACAACTACCATCATCATCACTACTACAACTACCATCATCATTACTACTACTACAACTACCATCATCATTACTACTACTACAACTACGATCATCATTACTACTACTACAACTACCATCATTACTACTACTACAACTACCATCATCATCACTACTACTACAACTACCATCATCATTACTACTACTACAACTACCATCATCATTACTACTACTACAACTACCATCATCATTACTACTACTACAACTACCATCATCATTACTACTACAACTACCATCATCATCACTACTACTACAACTACCATCATCATCACTACTACTACAACTACCATCATCATTACTACTACAACTACTACCATCATCATTACTACTACTACAACTACCATCATCATCATTACTACTACAACTACTACCATCATCATCATTACTACTACAACTACTACCATCATCATTACTACTACTACAACTACCATCATCATTACTACTACAACTACCATCATCATTACTACTACAACTACCATCATCATCACTACTACTACAACTACCATCATCATTACTACTACTACAACTACCATCATCATTACTACTACTACAACTACCATCATCATCATTACTACTACTACTACTACCATCATCATTACTACTACTACAACTACCATCATCATTACTACTACTACAACTACCATCATCATTACTACTACTACAACTACCATCATCATCACTACTACTACAACTACCATCATCACTACTACTACAACTACCATCATTACTACTACTACAACTACCATCATCATCACTACTACTACAACTACCATCATCATCACTACTACAACTACCATCATCATCACTACTACAACTACCATCATCATTACTACTACAACTACCATCATCATTACTACTACTACAACTACCATCATCATTACTACTACAACTACCATCATCATTACTACTACTACAACTACCATCATCATCACTACTACTACAACTACCATCATCATTACTACTACTACAACTACCATCATCATTACTACTACTACAACTACCATCATCATTACTACTACTACAACTACCATCATCATTACTACTACTACAACTACCATCATCATTACTACTACTACAACTACCATCATCATTACTACTACAACTACCATCATCATTACTACTACTACAACTACCATCATCATCACTACTACTACAACTACCATCATCATTACTACTACTACAACTACCATCATCATTACTACTACTACAACTACCATCATCATCACTACTACAACTACCATCATCATTACTACTACAACTACCATCATCATTACTACTACTACAACTACCATCATCATCACTACTACAACTACCATCATCATTACTACTACTACAACTACCATCATCATCACTACTACAACTACCATCATATTACTACTACAACTACCATCATCATTACTACTACTACAACTACCATCATCATCACTACTACAACTACCACCATCATTACTACTACAACTACCATCATCATTACTACTACAACTACCATCATCATTACTACTACTACAACTACCATCATCATTACTACTACTACAACTACCATCATCATCACTACTACAACTACCATCATCATTACTACTACTACAACTACCATCATCATTACTACTACAACTACCATCATCATTACTACTACTACAACTACCATCATCATTACTACTACTACAACTACCATCATCATTACTACTACTACAACTACCATCATCATTACTACTACTACAACTACCATCATCATTACTACTACTACAACTACCATCATCATTACTACTACTACAACTACCATCATCATCACTACTACAACTACCATCATCATTACTACTACTACAACTACCATCATCATTACTACTACTACAACTACGATCATCATTACTACTACTACAACTACCATCATTACTACTACTACAACTACCATCATCATCACTACTACTACAACTACCATCATCATTACTACTACTACAACTACCATCATCATCACTACTACTACAACTACCATCATCATTACTACTACTACAACTACCATCATTACTACTACTACAACTACCATCATCATCACTACTACTACAACTACCATCATCATTACTACTACTACAACTACCATCATTACTACTACTACAACTACCATCATTACTACTACTACAACTACCATCATCATCACTACTACTACAACTACCATCATCATTACTACTACTACAACTACCATCATCATCACTACTACTACAACTACCATCATCATTACTACTACTACAACTACCATCATTACTACTACTACAACTACGATCATCATTACTACTACTACAACTACCATCATCATTACTACTACTACAACTACCATCATCACTACTACTACAACTACCATCATCATCACTACTACTACAACTACCATCATCATTACTACTACAACTACCATCATCATTACTACTACTACAACTACCATCATCATTACTACTACAACTACCATCATCACTACTACTACAACTACCATCATCATTACTACTACAACTACCATCATCATTACTACTACAACTACCATCATCACTACTACTACAACTACCATCATCATTACTACTACTACAACTACCATCATCATTACTACTACTACAACTACCATCATCATTACTACTACAACTACCATCATCATTACTACTACTACAACTACCATCATCATTACTACTACAACTACCATCATCATTACTACTACTACAACTACCATCATCATTACTACTACTACAACTACCATCATCATTACTACTACTACAACTACCATCATCATTACTACTACAACTACCATCATCATTACTACTACAACTACCATCATCATCATTACTACTACAACTACCATCATCATCATTACTACTACTACAACTACCATCATCATTACTACTACAACTACCATCATCATTACTACTACAACTACCATCATCATTACTACTACAACTACCATCATCATTACTACTACTACAACTACCATCATCATTACTACTACTACAACTACCATCATCATTACTACTACTACAACTACCATCATCATTACTACTACTACAACTACCATCATCATTACTACTACTACAACTACCATCATCATTACTACTACTACAACTACAACCATCATTACTACTACTACAACTACCATCATCATTACTACTACAACTACCATCATCATTACTACTACTACAACTACCATCATCATCATTACTACTACTACAACTACCATCATCATTACTACTACTACAACTACCATCATCATCATTACTACTACTACAACTACCATCATCATCATTACTACTACTACAACTACAACCATCATTACTACTACTACAACTACCATCATCATTACTACTACAACTACCATCATCATCATTACTACTACTACAACTACCATCATCATCATTACTACTACTACAACTACAACCATCATTACTACTACTACAACTACCATCATTACTACTACTACAACTACCATCATTACTACTACTACAACTACCATCATCATCATTACTACTACAACTACCATCATCATCATTACTACTACTACAACTACCATCATCATCACTACTACTACAACTACCATCATCATTACTACTACTACAACTACCATCATCATCACTACTACTACAACTACCATCATCATCACTACTACTACAACTACCATCGTCACTACTACTACAACTACCATCGTCACTACTACTACAACTACCATCATCATCACTACTACAACTACCATCATCATTACTACTACTACAACTACCATCATCATTACTACTACTACAACTACCATCGTCATTACTACTACAACTACCATCGTCATTACTACTACAACTACCATCATCATCACTACTACTACAACTACCATCATTACTACTACTACAACTACCATCATCATCACTACTACTACAACTACCATCATTACTACTACTACAACTACCATCATCATCACTACTACAACTACCATCATTACTACTACTACAACTACCATCATCATCATTACTACTACAACTACCATCATCATTACTACTACTACAACTACCATCATCATTACTACTACTACAACTACCATCATCACTACTACTACAACTACCATCATCATCACTACTACTACAACTACCATCATCATCACTACTACTACAACTACCATCATCATTACTACTACTACAACTACCATCATCATTACTACTACTACAACTACCATCATCACTACTACTACAACTACCATCATCATCACTACTACTACAACTACCATCATCATTACTACTACAACTACCATCATCATTACTACTACTACAACTACCATCATCATTACTACTACAACTACCATCATCACTACTACTACAACTACCATCATCATTACTACTACAACTACCATCATCATTACTACTACAACTACCATCATCACTACTACTACAACTACCATCATCATTACTACTACTACAACTACCATCATCATTACTACTACTACAACTACCATCATCATTACTACTACAACTACCATCATCATTACTACTACTACAACTACCATCATCATTACTACTACAACTACCATCATCATTACTACTACTACAACTACCATCATCATTACTACTACTACAACTACCATCATCATTACTACTACTACAACTACCATCATCATTACTACTACAACTACCATCATCATTACTACTACAACTACCATCATCATCATTACTACTACAACTACCATCATCATCATTACTACTACTACAACTACCATCATCATTACTACTACAACTACCATCATCATTACTACTACAACTACCATCATCATTACTACTACAACTACCATCATCATTACTACTACTACAACTACCATCATCATTACTACTACTACAACTACCATCATCATTACTACTACTACAACTACCATCATCATTACTACTACTACAACTACCATCATCATTACTACTACTACAACTACCATCATCATTACTACTACTACAACTACAACCATCATTACTACTACTACAACTACCATCATCATTACTACTACAACTACCATCATCATTACTACTACTACAACTACCATCATCATCATTACTACTACTACAACTACCATCATCATTACTACTACTACAACTACCATCATCATCATTACTACTACTACAACTACCATCATCATCATTACTACTACTACAACTACAACCATCATTACTACTACTACAACTACCATCATCATTACTACTACAACTACCATCATCATCATTACTACTACTACAACTACCATCATCATCATTACTACTACTACAACTACAACCATCATTACTACTACTACAACTACCATCATTACTACTACTACAACTACCATCATTACTACTACTACAACTACCATCATCATCATTACTACTACAACTACCATCATCATCATTACTACTACTACAACTACCATCATCATCACTACTACTACAACTACCATCATCATTACTACTACTACAACTACCATCATCATCACTACTACTACAACTACCATCATCATCACTACTACTACAACTACCATCGTCACTACTACTACAACTACCATCGTCACTACTACTACAACTACCATCATCATCACTACTACAACTACCATCATCATTACTACTACTACAACTACCATCATCATTACTACTACTACAACTACCATCGTCATTACTACTACAACTACCATCGTCATTACTACTACAACTACCATCATCATCACTACTACTACAACTACCATCATTACTACTACTACAACTACCATCATCATCACTACTACTACAACTACCATCATTACTACTACTACAACTACCATCATCATCACTACTACAACTACCATCATTACTACTACTACAACTACCATCATCATCATTACTACTACAACTACCATCATCATTACTACTACTACAACTACCATCATCATTACTACTACTACAACTACCATCATCACTACTACTACAACTACCATCATCATCACTACTACTACAACTACCATCATCATCACTACTACTACAACTACCATCATCATTACTACTACTACAACTACCATCATCATTACTACTACTACAACTACCATCATCACTACTACTACAACTACCATCATCATCACTACTACTACAACTACCATCATTACTACTACTACAACTACCATCATCATCACTACTACTACAACTACCATCATTACTACTACTACAACTACCATCATCATCACTACTACAACTACCATCATTACTACTACTACAACTACCATCATCATCATTACTACTACAACTACCATCATCATTACTACTACTACAACTACCATCATCATTACTACTACTACAACTACCATCATCACTACTACTACAACTACCATCATCATCACTACTACTACAACTACCATCATCATCACTACTACTACAACTACCATCATCATTACTACTACTACAACTACCATCATCATTACTACTACTACAACTACCATCATCACTACTACTACAACTACCATCATCATTACTACTACTACAACTACCATCATCATTACTACTACAACTACCATCATCATTACTACTACTACAACTACCATCATCATTACTACTACAACTACCATCATCATTACTACTACTACAACTACCATCATCATTACTACTACTACAACTACCATCATCATTACTACTACTACAACTACCATCATCATTACTACTACAACTACCATCATCATTACTACTACAACTACCATCATCATCATTACTACTACAACTACCATCATCATCATTACTACTACTACAACTACCATCATCATTACTACTACAACTACCATCATCATTACTACTACAACTACCATCATCATTACTACTACAACTACCATCATCATTACTACTACTACAACTACCATCATCATTACTACTACTACAACTACCATCATCATTACTACTACTACAACTACCATCATCATTACTACTACTACAACTACCATCATCATTACTACTACTACAACTACCATCATCATTACTACTACTACAACTACAACCATCATTACTACTACTACAACTACCATCATCATTACTACTACAACTACCATCATCATTACTACTACTACAACTACCATCATCATCATTACTACTACTACAACTACCATCATCATTACTACTACTACAACTACCATCATCATCATTACTACTACTACAACTACCATCATCATCATTACTACTACTACAACTACAACCATCATTACTACTACTACAACTACCATCATCATTACTACTACAACTACCATCATCATCATTACTACTACTACAACTACCATCATCATCATTACTACTACTACAACTACAACCATCATTACTACTACTACAACTACCATCATTACTACTACTACAACTACCATCATTACTACTACTACAACTACCATCATCATCATTACTACTACAACTACCATCATCATCATTACTACTACTACAACTACCATCATCATCACTACTACTACAACTACCATCATCATTACTACTACTACAACTACCATCATCATCACTACTACTACAACTACCATCATCATCACTACTACTACAACTACCATCGTCACTACTACTACAACTACCATCGTCACTACTACTACAACTACCATCATCATCACTACTACAACTACCATCATCATTACTACTACTACAACTACCATCATCATTACTACTACTACAACTACCATCGTCATTACTACTACAACTACCATCGTCATTACTACTACAACTACCATCATCATCACTACTACTACAACTACCATCATTACTACTACTACAACTACCATCATCATCACTACTACTACAACTACCATCATTACTACTACTACAACTACCATCATCATCACTACTACAACTACCATCATTACTACTACTACAACTACCATCATCATCATTACTACTACAACTACCATCATCATTACTACTACTACAACTACCATCATCATTACTACTACTACAACTACCATCATCACTACTACTACAACTACCATCATCATCACTACTACTACAACTACCATCATCATCACTACTACTACAACTACCATCATCATTACTACTACTACAACTACCATCATCATTACTACTACTACAACTACCATCATCACTACTACTACAACTACCATCATCATCACTACTACTACAACTACCATCATCATTACTACTACTACAACTACCATCATCATTACTACTACAACTACCATCATCATCATTACTACTACTACTACCATCATCATCATTACTACTACAACTACCATCATCATTACTACTACTACAACTACCATCATCATTACTACTACAACTACCATCATCATTACTACTACAACTACCATCATCATTACTACTACAACTACCATCATCATTACTACTACAACTACCATAATCATCACTACTACTACAACTACCATCATCATTACTACTACTACAACTACCATCATCATTACTACTACAACTACCATCATCATTACTACTACTACAACTACCATCATCATCATTACTACTACAACTACCATCATCATCACTACTACTACAACTACCATCATCATCATTACTACTACAACTACCATCATCATTACTACTACTACAACTACCATCATCATCATTACTACTACAACTACCATCATCATCATTACTACTACAACTACCATCATCATTACTACTACTACAACTACCATCATCATTACTACTACAACTACCATCATCATTACTACTACTACAACTACCATCATCATCATTACTACTACAACTACCATCATCATCATTACTACTACAACTACCATCATCATTACTACTACTACAACTACCATCATCATTACTACTACAACTACCATCATCATCATTACTACTACTACAACTACCATCATCATTACTACTACTACAACTACCATCATCATTACTACTACAACTACCATCATCATCATTACTACTACAACTACCATCATCATTACTACTACTACAACTACCATCATCATTACTACTACTACAACTACCATCATCATCATTACTACTACAACTACCATCATCATCATTACTACTACAACTACCATCATCATCATTACTACTACAACTACCATCATCATTACTACTACTACAACTACCATCATCATTACTACTACAACTACCATCATCATTACTACTACTACAACTACCATCATCATCATTACTACTACAACTACCATCATCATCATTACTACTACAACTACCATCATCATTACTACTACTACAACTACCATCATCATTACTACTACAACTACCATCATCATCATTACTACTACTACAACTACCATCATCATCATTACTACTACAACTACCATCATCATCATTACTACTACAACTACCATCATCATTACTACTACTACAACTACCATCATCATTACTACTACAACTACCATCATCATTACTACTACTACAACTACCATCATCATTACTACTACTACAACTACCATCATCATTACTACTACAACTACCATCATCATCACTACTACTACAACTACCATCATCATCACTACTACTACAACTACCATCATCATTACTACTACAACTACTACCATCATCATTACTACTACTACAACTACCATCATCATCATTACTACTACAACTACTACCATCATCATCATTACTACTACAACTACTACCATCATCATTACTACTACTACAACTACCATCATCATTACTACTACAACTACCATCATCATTACTACTACAACTACCATCATCATCACTACTACTACAACTACCATCATCATTACTACTACTACAACTACCATCATCATTACTACTACTACAACTACCATCATCATCATACTACTACTACTACTACCATCATCATTACTACTACTACAACTACCATCATCATTACTACTACTACAACTACCATCATCATTACTACTACTACAACTACCATCATCATCACTACTACTACAACTACCATCATCACTACTACTACAACTACCATCATTACTACTACTACAACTACCATCATCATCACTACTACTACAACTACCATCATCATCACTACTACAACTACCATCATCATCACTACTACAACTACCATCATCATTACTACTACAACTACCATCATCATTACTACTACTACAACTACCATCATCATTACTACTACAACTACCATCATCATTACTACTACTACAACTACCATCATCATCACTACTACTACAACTACCATCATCATTACTACTACTACAACTACCATCATCATTACTACTACTACAACTACCATCATCATTACTACTACTACAACTACCATCATCATTACTACTACTACAACTACCATCATCATTACTACTACTACAACTACCATCATCATTACTACTACAACTACCATCATCATTACTACTACTACAACTACCATCATCATCACTACTACTACAACTACCATCATCATTACTACTACTACAACTACCATCATCATTACTACTACTACAACTACCATCATCATCACTACTACAACTACCATCATCATTACTACTACAACTACCATCATCATTACTACTACTACAACTACCATCATCATCACTACTACAACTACCATCATCATTACTACTACTACAACTACCATCATCATCACTACTACAACTACCATCATCATTACTACTACAACTACCATCATCATTACTACTACTACAACTACCATCATCATCACTACTACAACTACCACCATCATTACTACTACAACTACCATCATCATTACTACTACAACTACCATCATCATTACTACTACTACAACTACCATCATCATTACTACTACTACAACTACCATCATCATCACTACTACAACTACCATCATCATTACTACTACTACAACTACCATCATCATTACTACTACAACTACCATCATCATTACTACTACTACAACTACCATCATCATTACTACTACTACAACTACCATCATCATTACTACTACTACAACTACCATCATCATTACTACTACAACTACCATCATCATTACTACTACTACAACTACCATCATCATTACTACTACTACAACTACCATCATCATCACTACTACAACTACCATCATCATTACTACTACTACAACTACCATCATCATTACTACTACTACAACTACGATCATCATTACTACTACTACAACTACCATCATTACTACTACTACAACTACCATCATCATCACTACTACTACAACTACCATCATCATTACTACTACTACAACTACCATCATCATCACTACTACTACAACTACCATCATCATTACTACTACTACAACTACCATCATTACTACTACTACAACTACCATCATCATCACTACTACTACAACTACCATCATCATTACTACTACTACAACTACCATCATTACTACTACTACAACTACCATCATTACTACTACTACAACTACCATCATCATCACTACTACTACAACTACCATCATCATTACTACTACTACAACTACCATCATCATCACTACTACTACAACTACCATCATCATTACTACTACTACAACTACCATCATCTACTACTACTACAACTACCATCATCATTACTACTACTACAACTACCATCATCATTACTACTACTACAACTACCATCATCACTACTACTACAACTACCATCATCATCACTACTACTACAACTACCATCATCATTACTACTACAACTACCATCATCATTACTACTACTACAACTACCATCATCATTACTACTACTACAACTACCATCATCATCTACTACTACAACTACCATCATCATTACTACTACAACTACCATCATCATTACTACTACAACTACCATCATCACTACTACTACAACTACCATCATCATTACTACTACTACAACTACCATCATCATTACTACTACTACAACTACCATCATCATTACTACTACAACTACCATCATCATTACTACTACTACAACTACCATCATCATTACTACTACAACTACCATCATCATTACTACTACTACAACTACCATCATCATTACTACTACTACAACTACCATCATCATTACTACTACTACAACTACCATCATCATTACTACTACAACTACCATCATCATTACTACTACAACTACCATCATCATCATTACTACTACAACTACCATCATCATTACTACTACTACAACTACCATCATCATTACTACTACAACTACCATCATCATTACTACTACAACTACCATCATCATCACTACTACTACAACTACCATCATCATTACTACTACTACAACTACCATCATCATTACTACTACTACAACTACCATCATCATTACTACTACTACAACTACCATCATCATTACTACTACTACAACTACCATCATCATTACTACTACTACAACTACCATCATCATTACTACTACTACAACTACCATCATCATTACTACTACAACTACCATCATCATTACTACTACTACAACTACCATCATCATTACTACTACTACAACTACCATCATCATTACTACTACTACAACTACCATCATCATTACTACTACTACAACTACCACCATCATTACTACTACTACAACTACCATCATCATTACTACTACTACAACTACCATCATCATTACTACTACAACTACCATCATCATCATTACTACTACTACAACTACCATCATCATCATACTACTACTACAACTACCATCATCATTACTACTACTACAACTACCATCATCTACTACTACTACAACTACCATCATCATCATTACTACTACAACTACCATCATCATCATTACTACTACTACAACTACCATCATCATCACTACTACTACAACTACCATCATCATTACTACTACTACAACTACCATCATCATCACTACTACTACAACTACCATCATCATCACTACTACTACAACTACCATCATCACTACTACTACAACTACCATCATCATCTACTACTACAACTACCATCATCATCACTACTACAACTACCATCATCATTACTACTACTACAACTACCATCATCATTACTACTACTACAACTACCATCATCATACTACTACTACAACTACCATCATCATTACTACTACAACTACCATCATCATCACTACTACTACAACTACCATCATCATCAATACTACTACAACTACCATCATCATACTACTACTACAACTACCATCATCATACTACTACTACAACTACCATCATCATCACTACTACAACTACCATCATCATTACTACTACTACAACTACCATCATCATCACTACTACTACAACTACCATCATCATTACTACTACTACAACTACCATCATCATTACTACTACTACAACTACCATCATCATTACTACTACTACAACTACCATCATCATCACTACTACTACAACTACCATCATCATACTACTACTACAACTACCATCATCATTACTACTACTACAACTACCATCATCATTACTACTACTACAACTACCATCATCACTACTACTACAACTACCATCATCATTACTACTACTACAACTACCATCATCATTACTACTACTACAACTACCATCATCATTACTACTACAACTACCATCATCATCACTACTACTACAACTACCATCATCATCATTACTACTACAACTACCATCATCATTACTACTACTACAACTACCATCATCATTACTACTACTACAACTACCATCATCATTACTACTACAACTACCATCATCATCACTACTACTACAACTACCATCATCATTACTACTACTACAACTACCATCATCATTACTACTACTACAACTACCATCATCATTACTACTACACACTACCATCATCATTACTACTACTACAACTACCATCATCATTACTACTACAACTACCATCATCATAACTACTACTACAACTACCATCATCATATACTACTACAACTACCATCATCATATACTACTACAACTACCATCATCATTACTACTACTACAACTACCATCATCATTACTACTACAACTACCATCATCATTACTACTACTACAACTACCATCATCATTACTACTACTACAACTACCATCATCATTACTACTACTACAACTACCATCATCATTACTACTACTACAACTACCATCATCATCACTACTACTACAACTACCATCATCATTACTACTACTACAACTACCATCATCATCACTACTACTACAACTACCATCATCATTACTACTACTACAACTACCATCATCATTACTACTACTACAACTACCATCATCATCACTACTACTACAACTACCATCAT
>NC_074697.1:8356305-8446305 GCF_029448725.1 Salvelinus fontinalis
AGCTCTTGGAGGGTGTAGTATGTTTGTGCTCTATATGGTCTGTGAATGATTTATCAGGGTCACTCTGTGGTGTAATTGATCCATGAGGTAGGAAACAGCTGATTGATGGATCACATATGAAGGAGTCTCATTGGGGATTTCAGTCTATTCTGCAGGCAGTTCAGTCAGGTGTCAGGTCAACACCTCAACCAACCACAGTCTAATATCTATCTTCCAGTGGAGGAATGAACCATATTGACTCTGGTACTCCTTGTACACAGTCTAATATCTATCTTCTAGTGGAGGAATGAACCATATTGACTCTGGTACTCCTTGTACACAGTCTAATATCTATCTTCCAGTGGAGGAAGGAACCATATTGACTCTGGTCTGGTACTCCTTGTACACAGTCTAATATCTATCTTCTAGGGGGGAATGAACCATATTGACTCTGGTACTCCTTGTACACAGTCTAATATCTATCTTCCAGTGGAGGAATGAACCATATTGACTCTGGTACTCCTTGTACACAGTCTAATATCTATCTTCCAGTGGAGGAATGAACCATATTGACTCTGGTCTGGTACTCCTTGTACACAGTCTAATATCTATCTTCTAGGGGGGAATGAACCATATTGACTCTGGTACTCCTTGTACACAGTCTAATATCTATCTTCCAGTGGAGGAATGAACCATATTGACTCTGGTACTCCTTGTACACAGTCTAATATCTATCTTCCAGTGGAGGAATGAACCATATTGACTCTGGTACTCCTTGTACACAGTCTAATATCTATCTTCTAGGGGGGAATGAACCATATTGACTCTGGTACTCCTTGTACACAGTCTAATATCTATCTTCTAGGGGGGAATGAACCATATTGACTCTGGTACTCCTTGTACACAGTCTAATATCTATCTTCAGTGGGGAATGAACCATATTGACTCTGGTACTCCTTGTACACAGTCTAATATCTATCTATCAGTGGAGGAATGAACCATATTGACTCTGGTACTCCTTGTACACAGTCTAATATCTATCTATCAGTGGAGGAATGAACCATATTGACTCTGGTACTCCTTGTACACAGTCTAATATCTATCTTCCAGTGGAGGAATGAACCATATTGACTCTGGTACTCCTTGTACACAGTCTAATATCTATCTTCTAGGGGGGAATGAACCATATTGACTCTGGTACTCCTTGTACACAGTCTAATATCTATCTATCAGTGGAGGAATGAACCATATTGACTCTGGTACTCCTTGTACACAGTCTAATATCTATCTTCCAGTGGAGGAATGAACCATATTGACTCTGGTACTCCTTGTACACAGTCTAATATCTATCTTCCAGTGGAGGAATGAACCATATTGACTCTGGTACTCCTTGTACACAGTCTAATATCTATCTTCCAGTGGAGGAATGAACCATATTGACTCTGGTACTCCTTGTACACAGTCTAATATCTATCTTCCAGTGGAGGAATGAACCATATTGACTCTGGTCTGGTACTCCTTGTACACAGTCTAATATCTATCTTCTAGGGGGGAATGAACCATATTGACTCTGGTACTCCTTGTACACAGTCTAATATCTATCTTCCAGTGGAGGAATGAACCATATTGACTCTGGTACTCCTTGTACACAGTCTAATATCTATCTTCCAGTGGAGGAATGAACCATATTGACTCTGGTACTCCTTGTACACAGTCTAATATCTATCTTCTAGGGGGGAATGAACCATATTGACTCTGGTACTCCTTGTACACAGTCTAATATCTATCTTCTAGGGGGGAATGAACCATATTGACTCTGGTACTCCTTGTACACAGTCTAATATCTATCTTCTAGGGGGGAATGAACCATATTGACTCTGGTACTCCTTGTACACAGTCTAATATCTATCTATCAGTGGAGGAATGAACCATATTGACTCTGGTACTCCTTTTACACAGTCTAATATCTATCTATCAGTGGAGGAATGAACCATATTGACTCTGGTACTCCTTGTACACAGCCTAATATCTATCTATCAGTGGAGGAATGAACCATATTGACTCTGGTACTCCTTGTACACAGTCTAATATCTATCTTCCAGTGGAGGAATGAACCATATTGACTCTGGTACTCCTTGTACACAGTCTAATATCTATCTATCAGTGGAGGAATGAACCATATTGACTCTGGTACTCCTTGTACACAGTCTAATATCTATCTTCCAGTGGAGGAATGAACCATATTGACTCTGGTACTCCTTGTACACAGTCTAATATCTATCTATCAGTGGGGGAATGAACCATATTGACTCTGGTACTCCTTGTACACAGTCTAATATCTATCTATCAGTGGAGGAATGAACCATATTGACTCTGGTACTCCTTGTACACAGTCTAATATCTATCTATCAGTGGAGGAATGAACCATATTGACTCTGGTACTCCTTGTACACAGTCTAATATCTATCTTCCAGTGGGGGAATGAACCATATTGACTCTGGTACTCCTTGTACACAGTCTAATATCTATCTTCCAGTGGAGGAATGAACCATATTGACTCTGGTACTCCTTGTACACAGTCTAATATCTATCTTCCAGTGGAGGAATGAACCATATTGACTCTGGTACTCCTTGTACACAGTCTAATATCTATCTATCAGTGGAGGAATGAACCATATTGACTCTGGTACTCCTTGTACACAGTCTAATATCTATCTTCTAGGGGGGAATGAACCATATTGACTCTGGTACTCCTTGTACACAGTCTAATATCTATCTTCTAGGGGGGAATGAACCATATTGACTCTGGTACTCCTTGTACACAGTCTAATATCTATCTTCCAGTGGAGGAATGAACCATATTGACTCTGGTACTCCTTGTACACAGTCTAATATCTATCTTCAGTGGAGGAATGAACCATATTGACTCTGGTACTCCTTGTACACAGTCTAATATCTATCTTCTAGGGGGGAATGAACCATATTGACTCTGGTACTCCTTGTACACAGTCTAATATCTATCTTCTAGTGGGGGAATGAACCATATTGACTCTGGTACTCCTTGTACACAGTCTAATATCTATCTTCCAGTGGAGGAATGAACCATATTGACTCTGGTACTCCTTGTACACAGTCTAATATCTATCTTCCAGTGGAGGAATGAACCATATTGACTCTGGTACTCCTTGTACACAGTCTAATATCTATCTTCCAGTGGAGGAATGAACCATATTGACTCTGGTACTCCTTGTACACAGTCTAATATCTATCTTCTAGGGGGGAATGAACCATATTGACTCTGGTACTCCTTGTACACAGTCTAATATCTATCTTCCAGTGGAGGAATGAACCATATTGACTCTGGTACTCCTTGTACACAGTCTAATATCTATCTTCTAGTGGGGGAATGAACCATATTGACTCTGGTACTCCTTGTACACAGTCTAATATCTATCTTCTAGGGGGGAATGAACCATATTGACTCTGGTACTCCTTGTACACAGTCTAATATCTATCTTCTAGGGGGGAATGAACCATATTGACTCTGGTACTCCTTGTACACAGTCTAATATCTATCTATCAGTGGAGGAATGAACCATATTGACTCTGGTACTCCTTGTACACAGTCTAATATCTATCTATCAGTGGAGGAATGAACCATATTGACTCTGGTACTCCTTGTACACAGTCTAATATCTATCTATCAGTGGAGGAATGAACCATATTGACTCTGGTACTCCTTGTACACAGTCTAATATCTATCTTCCAGTGGAGGAATGAACCATATTGACTCTGGTACTCCTTGTACATAGTCTAATATCTATCTCCTAGGGGGGAATGAACCATATTGACTCTGGTACTCCTTGTACACAGTCTAATATCTATCTATCAGTGGAGGAATGAACCATATTGACTCTGGTACTCCTTGTACACAGTCTAATATCTATCTTCCAGTGGAGGAATGAACCATATTGACTCTGGTACTCCTTGTACACAGTCTAATATCTATCTTCCAGTGGAGGAATGAACCATATTGACTCTGGTACTCCTTGTACACAGTCTAATATCTATCTTCCAGTGGAGGAATGAACCATATTGACTCTGGTCTGGTACTCCTTGTACACAGTCTAATATCTATCTTCTAGGGGGGAATGAACCATATTGACTCTGGTACTCCTTGTACACAGTCTAATATCTATCTTCCAGTGGAGGAATGAACCATATTGACTCTGGTACTCCTTGTACACAGTCTAATATCTATCTTCCAGTGGAGGAATGAACCATATTGACTCTGGTACTCCTTGTACACAGTCTAATATCTATCTTCTAGGGGGGAATGAACCATATTGACTCTGGTACTCCTTGTACACAGTCTAATATCTATCTTCTAGGGGGGAATGAACCATATTGACTCTGGTACTCCTTGTACACAGTCTAATATCTATCTATCAGTGGAGGAATGAACCATATTGACTCTGGTACTCCTTGTACACAGTCTAATATCTATCTATCAGTGGAGGAATGAACCATATTGACTCTGGTACTCCTTGTACACAGTCTAATATCTATCTTCCAGTGGAGGAATGAACCATATTGACTCTGGTACTCCTTGTACACAGTCTAATATCTATCTTCTAGGGGGGAATGAACCATATTGACTCTGGTACTCCTTGTACACAGTCTAATATCTATCTATCAGTGGAGGAATGAACCATATTGACTCTGGTACTCCTTGTACACAGTCTAATATCTATCTTCCAGTGGAGGAATGAACCATATTGACTCTGGTACTCCTTGTACACAGTCTAATATCTATCTTCCAGTGGAGGAATGAACCATATTGACTCTGGTACTCCTTGTACACAGTCTAATATCTATCTTCCAGTGGAGGAATGAACCATATTGACTCTGGTCTGGTACTCCTTGTACACAGTCTAATATCTATCTTCTAGGGGGGAATGAACCATATTGACTCTGGTACTCCTTGTACACAGTCTAATATCTATCTTCCAGTGGAGGAATGAACCATATTGACTCTGGTACTCCTTGTACACAGTCTAATATCTATCTTCCAGTGGAGGAATGAACCATATTGACTCTGGTCTGGTACTCCTTGTACACAGTCTAATATCTATCTTCTAGGGGGGAATGAACCATATTGACTCTGGTACTCCTTGTACACAGTCTAATATCTATCTTCCAGTGGAGGAATGAACCATATTGACTCTGGTACTCCTTGTACACAGTCTAATATCTATCTTCCAGTGGAGGAATGAACCATATTGACTCTGGTACTCCTTGTACACAGTCTAATATCTATCTTCTAGGGGGGAATGAACCATATTGACTCTGGTACTCCTTGTACACAGTCTAATATCTATCTTCTAGGGGGGAATGAACCATATTGACTCTGGTACTCCTTGTACACAGTCTAATATCTATCTTCTAGGGGGGAATGAACCATATTGACTCTGGTACTCCTTGTACACAGTCTAATATCTATCTATCAGTGGAGGAATGAACCATATTGACTCTGGTACTCCTTGTACACAGTCTAATATCTATCTATCAGTGGAGGAATGAACCATATTGACTCTGGTACTCCTTGTACACAGCCTAATATCTATCTATCAGTGGAGGAATGAACCATATTGACTCTGGTACTCCTTGTACACAGTCTAATATCTATCTTCCAGTGGAGGAATGAACCATATTGACTCTGGTACTCCTTGTACACAGTCTAATATCTATCTTCTAGGGGGGAATGAACCATATTGACTCTGGTACTCCTTGTACACAGTCTAATATCTATCTATCAGTGGAGGAATGAACCATATTGACTCTGGTACTCTTTGTACACAGTCTAATATCTATCTTCCAGTGGAGGAATGAACCATATTGACTCTGGTACTCCTTGTACACAGTCTAATATCTATCTTCCAGTGGAGGAATGAACCATATTGACTCTGGTACTCCTTGTACACAGTCTAATATCTATCTTCCAGTGGAGGAATGAACCATATTGACTCTGGTCTGGTACTCCTTGTACACAGTCTAATATCTATCTTCTAGGGGGGAATGAACCATATTGACTCTGGTACTCCTTGTACACAGTCTAATATCTATCTTCCAGTGGAGGAATGAACCATATTGACTCTGGTACTCCTTGTACACAGTCTAATATCTATCTTCCAGTGGAGGAATGAACCATATTGACTCTGGTACTCCTTGTACACAGTCTAATATCTATCTTCTAGGGGGGAATGAACCATATTGACTCTGGTACTCCTTGTACACAGTCTAATATCTATCTTCTAGGGGGGAATGAACCATATTGACTCTGGTACTCCTTGTACACAGTCTAATATCTATCTTCTAGGGGGGAATGAACCATATTGACTCTGGTACTCCTTGTACACAGTCTAATATCTATCTATCAGTGGAGGAATGAACCATATTGACTCTGGTACTCCTTTTACACAGTCTAATATCTATCTTCCAGTGGAGGAATGAACCATATTGACTCTGGTACTCCTTGTACACAGTCTAATATCTATCTATCAGTGGGGGAAGGAACCATATTGACTCTGGTACTCCTTGTACACAGTCTAATATCTATCTATCAGTGGAGGAATGAACCATATTGACTCTGGTACTCCTTGTACACAGTCTAATATCTATCTATCAGTGGAGGAATGAACCATATTGACTCTGGTACTCCTTGTACACAGTCTAATATCTATCTTCCAGTGGAGGAATGAACCATATTGACTCTGGTACTCCTTGTACACAGTCTAATATCTATCTTCCAGTGGAGGAATGAACCATATTGACTCTGGTACTCCTTGTACACAGTCTAATATCTATCTTCCAGTGGAGGAATGAACCATATTGACTCTGGTACTCCTTGTACACAGTCTAATATCTATCTATCAGTGGAGGAATGAACCATATTGACTCTGGTACTCCTTGTACACAGTCTAATATCTATCTTCTAGGGGGGAATGAACCATATTGACTCTGGTACTCCTTGTACACAGTCTAATATCTATCTTCCAGTGGAGGAATGAACCATATTGACTCTGGTACTCCTTGTACACAGTCTAATATCTATCTTCCAGTGGAGGAATGAACCATATTGACTCTGGTACTCCTTGTACACAGTCTAATATCTATCTTCTAGTGGAGGAATGAACCATATTGACTCTGGTACTCCTTGTACACAGTCTAATATCTATCTTCTAGGGGGGAATGAACCATATTGACTCTGGTACTCCTTGTACACAGTCTAATATCTATCTTCTAGGGGGGAATGAACCATATTGACTCTGGTACTCCTTGTACACAGTCTAATATCTATCTTCCAGTGGAGGAATGAACCATATTGACTCTGGTACTCCTTGTACACAGTCTAATATCTATCTTCCAGTGGAGGAATGAACCATATTGACTCTGGTCTGGTACTCCTTGTACACAGTCTAATATCTATCTTCTAGGGGGGAATGAACCATATTGACTCTGGTACTCCTTGTACACAGTCTAATATCTATCTTCCAGTGGAGGAATGAACCATATTGACTCTGGTACTCCTTGTACACAGTCTAATATCTATCTTCCAGTGGAGGAATGAACCATATTGACTCTGGTACTCCTTGTACACAGTCTAATATCTATCTTCTAGGGGGGAATGAACCATATTGACTCTGGTACTCCTTGTACACAGTCTAATATCTATCTTCTAGGGGGGAATGAACCATATTGACTCTGGTACTCCTTGTACACAGTCTAATATCTATCTTCTAGGGGGGAATGAACCATATTGACTCTGGTACTCCTTGTACACAGTCTAATATCTATCTATCAGTGGAGGAATGAACCATATTGACTCTGGTACTCCTTGTACACAGTCTAATATCTATCTATCAGTGGAGGAATGAACCATATTGACTCTGGTACTCCTTGTACACAGCCTAATATCTATCTATCAGTGGAGGAATGAACCATATTGACTCTGGTACTCCTTGTACACAGTCTAATATCTATCTTCCAGTGGAGGAATGAACCATATTGACTCTGGTACTCCTTGTACATAGTCTAATATCTATCTCCTAGTGGGGGAATGAACCATATTGACTCTGGTACTCCTTGTACACAGTCTAATATCTATCTATCAGTGGAGGAATGAACCATATTGACTCTGGTACTCCTTGTACACAGTCTAATATCTATCTTCCAGTGGAGGAATGAACCATATTGACTCTGGTACTCCTTGTACACAGTCTAATATCTATCTTCCAGTGGAGGAATGAACCATATTGACTCTGGTACTCCTTGTACACAGTCTAATATCTATCTTCCAGTGGAGGAATGAACCATATTGACTCTGGTCTGGTACTCCTTGTACACAGTCTAATATCTATCTTCTAGGGGGGAATGAACCATATTGACTCTGGTACTCCTTGTACACAGTCTAATATCTATCTTCCAGTGGAGGAATGAACCATATTGACTCTGGTACTCCTTGTACACAGTCTAATATCTATCTTCCAGTGGAGGAATGAACCATATTGACTCTGGTACTCCTTGTACACAGTCTAATATCTATCTTCTAGGGGGGAATGAACCATATTGACTCTGGTACTCCTTGTACACAGTCTAATATCTATCTTCTAGGGGGGAATGAACCATATTGACTCTGGTACTCCTTGTACACAGTCTAATATCTATCTATCAGTGGAGGAATGAACCATATTGACTCTGGTACTCCTTGTACACAGTCTAATATCTATCTATCAGTGGAGGAATGAACCATATTGACTCTGGTACTCCTTGTACACAGTCTAATATCTATCTTCCAGTGGAGGAATGAACCATATTGACTCTGGTACTCCTTGTACACAGTCTAATATCTATCTTCTAGGGGGGAATGAACCATATTGACTCTGGTACTCCTTGTACACAGTCTAATATCTATCTATCAGTGGAGGAATGAACCATATTGACTCTGGTACTCCTTGTACACAGTCTAATATCTATCTTCCAGTGGAGGAATGAACCATATTGACTCTGGTACTCCTTGTACACAGTCTAATATCTATCTTCCAGTGGAGGAATGAACCATATTGACTCTGGTACTCCTTGTACACAGTCTAATATCTATCTTCCAGTGGAGGAATGAACCATATTGACTCTGGTCTGGTACTCCTTGTACACAGTCTAATATCTATCTTCTAGGGGGGAATGAACCATATTGACTCTGGTACTCCTTGTACACAGTCTAATATCTATCTTCCAGTGGAGGAATGAACCATATTGACTCTGGTACTCCTTGTACACAGTCTAATATCTATCTTCCAGTGGAGGAATGAACCATATTGACTCTGGTCTGGTACTCCTTGTACACAGTCTAATATCTATCTTCTAGGGGGGAATGAACCATATTGACTCTGGTACTCCTTGTACACAGTCTAATATCTATCTTCCAGTGGAGGAATGAACCATATTGACTCTGGTACTCCTTGTACACAGTCTAATATCTATCTTCCAGTGGAGGAATGAACCATATTGACTCTGGTACTCCTTGTACACAGTCTAATATCTATCTTCTAGGGGGGAATGAACCATATTGACTCTGGTACTCCTTGTACACAGTCTAATATCTATCTTCTAGGGGGGAATGAACCATATTGACTCTGGTACTCCTTGTACACAGTCTAATATCTATCTTCTAGGGGGGAATGAACCATATTGACTCTGGTACTCCTTGTACACAGTCTAATATCTATCTATCAGTGGAGGAATGAACCATATTGACTCTGGTACTCCTTGTACACAGTCTAATATCTATCTATCAGTGGAGGAATGAACCATATTGACTCTGGTACTCCTTGTACACAGCCTAATATCTATCTATCAGTGGAGGAATGAACCATATTGACTCTGGTACTCCTTGTACACAGTCTAATATCTATCTTCCAGTGGAGGAATGAACCATATTGACTCTGGTACTCCTTGTACATAGTCTAATATCTATCTTCTAGGGGGGAATGAACCATATTGACTCTGGTACTCCTTGTACACAGTCTAATATCTATCTATCAGTGGAGGAATGAACCATATTGACTCTGGTACTCTTTGTACACAGTCTAATATCTATCTTCCAGTGGAGGAATGAACCATATTGACTCTGGTACTCCTTGTACACAGTCTAATATCTATCTTCCAGTGGAGGAATGAACCATATTGACTCTGGTACTCCTTGTACACAGTCTAATATCTATCTTCCAGTGGAGGAATGAACCATATTGACTCTGGTCTGGTACTCCTTGTACACAGTCTAATATCTATCTTCTAGGGGGGAATGAACCATATTGACTCTGGTACTCCTTGTACACAGTCTAATATCTATCTTCCAGTGGAGGAATGAACCATATTGACTCTGGTACTCCTTGTACACAGTCTAATATCTATCTTCCAGTGGAGGAATGAACCATATTGACTCTGGTACTCCTTGTACACAGTCTAATATCTATCTTCTAGGGGGGAATGAACCATATTGACTCTGGTACTCCTTGTACACAGTCTAATATCTATCTTCTAGGGGGGAATGAACCATATTGACTCTGGTACTCCTTGTACACAGTCTAATATCTATCTTCTAGGGGGGAATGAACCATATTGACTCTGGTACTCCTTGTACACAGTCTAATATCTATCTATCAGTGGAGGAATGAACCATATTGACTCTGGTACTCCTTGTACACAGTCTAATATCTATCTATCAGTGGAGGAATGAACCATATTGACTCTGGTACTCCTTGTACACAGTCTAATATCTATCTTCCAGTGGAGGAATGAACCATATTGACTCTGGTACTCCTTGTACACAGTCTAATATCTATCTTCTAGGGGGGAATGAACCATATTGACTCTGGTACTCCTTGTACACAGTCTAATATCTATCTATCAGTGGAGGAATGAACCATATTGACTCTGGTACTCCTTGTACACAGTCTAATATCTATCTTCCAGTGGAGGAATGAACCATATTGACTCTGGTACTCCTTGTACACAGTCTAATATCTATCTTCCAGTGGAGGAATGAACCATATTGACTCTGGTACTCCTTGTACACAGTCTAATATCTATCTTCCAGTGGAGGAATGAACCATATTGACTCTGGTACTCCTTGTACACAGTCTAATATCTATCTTCGAGGGGAGGAATGAACCATATTGACTCTGGTACTCCTTGTACACAGTCTAATATCTATCTTCTAGGGGGGAATGAACCATATTGACTCTGGTACTCCTTGTACACAGTCTAATATCTATCTTCTAGGGGGGAATGAACCATATTGACTCTGGTACTCCTTGTACACAGTCTAATATCTATCTTCAGTGGAGGAATGAACCATATTGACTCTGGTACTCCTTGTACACAGTCTAATATCTATCTATCAGTGGAGGAATGAACCATATTGACTCTGGTACTCCTTGTACACAGTCTAATATCTATCTTCAGTGGAGGAATGAACCATATTGACTCTGGTACTCCTTGTACACAGTCTAATATCTATCTTCCAGTGGAGGAATGAACCATATTGACTCTGGTACTCCTTGTACACAGTCTAATATCTATCTTCTAGGGGGGAATGAACCATATTGACTCTGGTACTCCTTGTACACAGTCTAATATCTATCTATCAGTGGAGGAATGAACCATATTGACTCTGGTACTCCTTGTACACAGTCTAATATCTATCTTCCAGTGGAGGAATGAACCATATTGACTCTGGTACTCCTTGTACACAGTCTAATATCTATCTTCCAGTGGAGGAATGAACCATATTGACTCTGGTACTCCTTGTACACAGTCTAATATCTATCTTCCAGTGGAGGAATGAACCATATTGACTCTGGTACTCCTTGTACACAGTCTAATATCTATCTTCTAGGGGGGAATGAACCATATTGACTCTGGTACTCCTTGTACACAGTCTAATATCTATCTTCCAGTGGAGGAATGAACCATATTGACTCTGGTACTCCTTGTACACAGTCTAATATCTATCTTCTAGTGGGGAATGAACCATATTGACTCTGGTACTCCTTGTACACAGTCTAATATCTATCTTCAGTGGAGGAATGAACCATATTGACTCTGGTACTCCTTGTACACAGTCTAATATCTATCTTCCAGTGGAGGAATGAACCATATTGACTCTGGTACTCCTTGTACACAGTCTAATATCTATCTATCAGTGGAGGAATGAACCATATTGACTCTGGTACTCCTTGTACACAGTCTAATATCTATCTTCCAGTGGAGGAATGAACCATATTGACTCTGGTACTCCTTGTACACAGTCTAATATCTATCTTCCAGTGGAGGAATGAACCATATTGACTCTGGTACTCCTTGTACACAGTCTAATATCTATCTTCCAGTGGAGGAATGAACCATATTGACTCTGGTACTCCTTGTACACAGTCTAATATCTATCTTCCAGTGGAGGAATGAACCATATTGACTCTGGTACTCCTTGTACACAG
Organism: Salvelinus fontinalis; assembly: GCF_029448725.1. NCBI lineage: Eukaryota > Metazoa > Chordata > Actinopteri > Salmoniformes > Salmonidae > Salvelinus > Salvelinus fontinalis. Next base: position 8,368,839 of record NC_074697.1, read on the forward strand.
TCTAATATCTATCTTCAGTGGAGGAATGAACCATATTGACTCTGGTACTCCTTGTACACAGTCTAATATCTATCTTCTAGGGGGGAATGAACCATATTGACTCTGGTACTCCTTGTACACAGTCTAATATCTATCTTCAGTGGAGGAATGAACCATATTGACTCTGGTACTCCTTGTACACAGTCTAATATCTATCTATCAGTGGAGGAATGAACCATATTGACTCTGGTACTCCTTGTACACAGTCTAATATCTATCTATCAGTGGAGGAATGAACCATATTGACTCTGGTACTCCTTGTACACAGTCTAATATCTATCTTCCAGTGGGGGAATGAACCATATTGACTCTGGTACTCCTTGTACACAGTCTAATATCTATCTTCTAGGGGGGAATGAACCATATTGACTCTGGTACTCCTTGTACACAGTCTAATATCTATCTATCAGTGGAGGAATGAACCATATTGACTCTGGTACTCCTTGTACACAGTCTAATATCTATCTTCCAGTGGAGGAATGAACCATATTGACTCTGGTACTCCTTGTACACAGTCTAATATCTATCTTCCAGTGGAGGAATGAACCATATTGACTCTGGTACTCCTTGTACACAGTCTAATATCTATCTTCCAGTGGAGGAATGAACCATATTGACTCTGGTACTCCTTGTACACAGTCTAATATCTATCTTCTAGGGGGGAATGAACCATATTGACTCTGGTACTCCTTGTACACAGTCTAATATCTATCTTCCAGTGGAGGAATGAACCATATTGACTCTGGTACTCCTTGTACACAGTCTAATATCTATCTTCCAGTGGAGGAATGAACCATATTGACTCTGGTACTCCTTGTACACAGTCTAATATCTATCTTCCAGTGGAGGAATGAACCATATTGACTCTGGTACTCCTTGTACACAGTCTAATATCTATCTTCCAGTGGAGGAATGAACCATATTGACTCTGGTACTCCTTGTACACAGTCTAATATCTATCTTCCAGTGGAGGAATGAACCATATTGACTCTGGTACTCCTTGTACACAGTCTAATATCTATCTTCCAGTGGAGGAATGAACCATATTGACTCTGGTACTCCTTGTACACAGTCTAATATCTATCTTCCAGTGGAGGAATGAACCATATTGACTCTGGTACTCCTTGTACACAGTCTAATATCTATCTTCCAGTGGAGGAATGAACCATATTGACTCTGGTACTCCTTGTACACAGTCTAATATCTATCTTCTAGGGGGGAATGAACCATATTGACTCTGGTACTCCTTGTACACAGTCTAATATCTATCTTCTAGGGGGGAATGAACCATATTGACTCTGGTACTCCTTGTACACAGTCTAATATCTATCTTCTAGGGGGGAATGAACCATATTGACTCTGGTACTCCTTGTACACAGTCTAATATCTATCTATCAGTGGAGGAATGAACCATATTGACTCTGGTACTCCTTGTACACAGTCTAATATCTATCTATCAGTGGAGGAATGAACCATATTGACTCTGGTACTCCTTGTACACAGTCTAATATCTATCTATCAGTGGAGGAATGAACCATATTGACTCTGGTACTCCTTGTACACAGTCTAATATCTATCTTCCAGTGGAGGAATGAACCATATTGACTCTGGTACTCCTTGTACACAGTCTAATATCTATCTTCTAGGGGGGAATGAACCATATTGACTCTGGTACTCCTTGTACACAGTCTAATATCTATCTATCAGTGGAGGAATGAACCATATTGACTCTGGTACTCTTTGTACACAGTCTAATATCTATCTTCCAGTGGAGGAATGAACCATATTGACTCTGGTACTCCTTGTACACAGTCTAATATCTATCTTCCAGTGGAGGAATGAACCATATTGACTCTGGTACTCCTTGTACACAGTCTAATATCTATCTTCCAGTGGAGGAATGAACCATATTGACTCTGGTCTGGTACTCCTTGTACACAGTCTAATATCTATCTTCTAGGGGGGAATGAACCATATTGACTCTGGTACTCCTTGTACACAGTCTAATATCTATCTTCCAGTGGAGGAATGAACCATATTGACTCTGGTACTCCTTGTACACAGTCTAATATCTATCTTCCAGTGGAGGAATGAACCATATTGACTCTGGTACTCCTTGTACACAGTCTAATATCTATCTTCTAGGGGGGAATGAACCATATTGACTCTGGTACTCCTTGTACACAGTCTAATATCTATCTTCTAGGGGGGAATGAACCATATTGACTCTGGTACTCCTTGTACACAGTCTAATATCTATCTTCTAGGGGGGAATGAACCATATTGACTCTGGTACTCCTTGTACACAGTCTAATATCTATCTATCAGTGGAGGAATGAACCATATTGACTCTGGTACTCCTTGTACACAGTCTAATATCTATCTATCAGTGGAGGAATGAACCATATTGACTCTGGTACTCCTTGTACACAGTCTAATATCTATCTTCCAGTGGAGGAATGAACCATATTGACTCTGGTACTCCTTGTACACAGTCTAATATCTATCTTCTAGGGGGGAATGAACCATATTGACTCTGGTACTCCTTGTACACAGTCTAATATCTATCTATCAGTGGAGGAATGAACCATATTGACTCTGGTACTCCTTGTACACAGTCTAATATCTATCTTCCAGTGGAGGAATGAACCATATTGACTCTGGTACTCCTTGTACACAGTCTAATATCTATCTTCCAGTGGAGGAATGAACCATATTGACTCTGGTACTCCTTGTACACAGTCTAATATCTATCTTCAGTGGAGGAATGAACCATATTGACTCTGGTACTCCTTGTACACAGTCTAATATCTATCTATCAGTGGAGGAATGAACCATATTGACTCTGGTACTCCTTGTACACAGTCTAATATCTATCTTCCAGTGGAGGAATGAACCATATTGACTCTGGTACTCCTTGTACACAGTCTAATATCTATCTTCAGTGGAGGAATGAACCATATTGACTCTGGTACTCCTTGTACACAGTCTAATATCTATCTTCCAGTGGAGGAATGAACCATATTGACTCTGGTACTCCTTGTACACAGTCTAATATCTATCTTCTAGGGGGGAATGAACCATATTGACTCTGGTACTCCTTGTACACAGTCTAATATCTATCTATCAGTGGAGGAATGAACCATATTGACTCTGGTACTCCTTGTACACAGTCTAATATCTATCTTCCAGTGGAGGAATGAACCATATTGACTCTGGTACTCCTTGTACACAGTCTAATATCTATCTTCCAGTGGAGGAATGAACCATATTGACTCTGGTACTCCTTGTACACAGTCTAATATCTATCTTCCAGTGGAGGAATGAACCATATTGACTCTGGTCTGGTACTCCTTGTACACAGTCTAATATCTATCTTCTAGGGGGGAATGAACCATATTGACTCTGGTACTCCTTGTACACAGTCTAATATCTATCTTCCAGTGGAGGAATGAACCATATTGACTCTGGTACTCCTTGTACACAGTCTAATATCTATCTTCCAGTGGAGGAATGAACCATATTGACTCTGGTACTCCTTGTACACAGTCTAATATCTATCTTCTAGGGGGGAATGAACCATATTGACTCTGGTACTCCTTGTACACAGTCTAATATCTATCTTCTAGGGGGGAATGAACCATATTGACTCTGGTACTCCTTGTACACAGTCTAATATCTATCTTCTAGGGGGGAATGAACCATATTGACTCTGGTACTCCTTGTACACAGTCTAATATCTATCTATCAGTGGAGGAATGAACCATATTGACTCTGGTACTCCTTGTACACAGTCTAATATCTATCTATCTAGTGGAGGAATGAACCATATTGACTCTGGTACTCCTTGTACACAGCTCTAATATCTATCTATCAGTGGAGGAATGAACCATATTGACTCTGGTACTCCTTGTACACAGTCTAATATCTATCTTCCAGTGGAGGAATGAACCATATTGACTCTGGTACTCCTTGTACATAGTCTAATATCTATCTATCAGTGGAGGAATGAACCATATTGACTCTGGTACTCCTTGTACACAGTCTAATATCTATCTTCCAGTGGAGGAATGAACCATATTGACTCTGGTACTCCTTGTACACAGTCTAATATCTATCTTCTAGGGGGGAATGAACCATATTGACTCTGGTACTCCTTGTACACAGTCTAATATCTATCTTCTAGGGGGGAATGAACCATATTGACTCTGGTACTCCTTGTACACAGTCTAATATCTATCTATCAGTGGAGGAATGAACCATATTGACTCTGGTACTCCTTGTACACAGTCTAATATCTATCTTCTAGTGGGGGAATGAACCATATTGACTCTGGTACTCCTTGTACACAGTCTAATATCTATCTTCCAGTGGGGGAATGAACCATATTGACTCTGGTACTCCTTGTACACAGTCTAATATCTATCTATCAGTGGGGGAATGAACCATATTGACTCTGGTACTCCTTGTACACAGTCTAATATCTATCTATCAGTGGAGGAATGAACCATATTGACTCTGGTACTCCTTGTACACAGTCTAATATCTATCTATCAGTGGAGGAATGAACCATATTGACTCTGGTACTCCTTGTACACAGTCTAATATCTATCTTCCAGTGGGGGAATGAACCATATTGACTCTGGTACTCCTTGTACACAGTCTAATATCTATCTTCCAGTGGAGGAATGAACCATATTGACTCTGGTACTCCTTGTACACAGTCTAATATCTATCTATCAGTGGAGGAATGAACCATATTGACTCTGGTACTCCTTGTACACAGTCTAATATCTATCTTCTAGGGGGGAATGAACCATATTGACTCTGGTACTCCTTGTACACAGTCTAATATCTATCTTCTAGGGGGGAATGAACCATATTGACTCTGGTACTCCTTGTACACAGTCTAATATCTATCTTCCAGTGGAGGAATGAACCATATTGACTCTGGTACTCCTTGTACACAGTCTAATATCTATCTTCCAGTGGAGGAATGAACCATATTGACTCTGGTACTCCTTGTACACAGTCTAATATCTATCTTCTAGGGGGGAATGAACCATATTGACTCTGGTACTCCTTGTACACAGTCTAATATCTATCTTCTAGGGGGGAATGAACCATATTGACTCTGGTACTCCTTGTACACAGTCTAATATCTATCTTCTAGGGGGAATGAACCATATTGACTCTGGTACTCCTTGTACACAGTCTAATATCTATCTATCAGTGGAGGAATGAACCATATTGACTCTGGTACTCCTTTTACACAGTCTAATATCTATCTATCAGTGGAGGAATGAACCATATTGACTCTGGTACTCCTTGTACACAGCCTAATATCTATCTATCAGTGGAGGAATGAACCATATTGACTCTGGTACTCCTTGTACACAGTCTAATATCTATCTTCCAGTGGAGGAATGAACCATATTGACTCTGGTACTCCTTGTACATAGTCTAATATCTATCTATCAGTGGAGGAATGAACCATATTGACTCTGGTACTCCTTGTACACAGTCTAATATCTATCTTCCAGTGGAGGAATGAACCATATTGACTCTGGTACTCCTTGTACACAGTCTAATATCTATCTTCTAGGGGGGAATGAACCATATTGACTCTGGTACTCCTTGTACACAGTCTAATATCTATCTATCAGTGGAGGAATGAACCATATTGACTCTGGTACTCTTTGTACACAGTCTAATATCTATCTTCCAGTGGAGGAATGAACCATATTGACTCTGGTACTCCTTGTACACAGTCTAATATCTATCTTCCAGTGGAGGAATGAACCATATTGACTCTGGTACTCCTTGTACACAGTCTAATATCTATCTTCCAGTGGAGGAATGAACCATATTGACTCTGGTCTGGTACTCCTTGTACACAGTCTAATATCTATCTTCTAGGGTGGAATGAACCATATTGACTCTGGTACTCCTTGTACACAGTCTAATATCTATCTTCCAGTGGAGGAATGAACCATATTGACTCTGGTACTCCTTGTACACAGTCTAATATCTATCTTCCAGTGGAGGAATGAACCATATTGACTCTGGTACTCCTTGTACACAGTCTAATATCTATCTTCTAGGGGGGAATGAACCATATTGACTCTGGTACTCCTTGTACACAGTCTAATATCTATCTTCTAGGGGGGAATGAACCATATTGACTCTGGTACTCCTTGTACACAGTCTAATATCTATCTTCTAGGGGGGAATGAACCATATTGACTCTGGTACTCCTTGTACACAGTCTAATATCTATCTATCAGTGGAAGAATGAACCATATTGACTCTGGTACTCCTTTTACACAGTCTAATATCTATCCATCAGTGGAGGAATGAACCATATTGACTCTGGTACTCCTTGTACACAGTCTAATATCTATCTTCCAGTGGAGGAATGAACCATATTGACTCTGGTACTCCTTGTACACAGTCTAATATCTATCTTCTAGGGGGGAATGAACCATATTGACTCTGGTACTCCTTGTACACAGTCTAATATCTATCTATCAGTGGAGGAATGAACCATATTGACTCTGGTACTCTTTGTACACAGTCTAATATCTATCTTCCAGTGGAGGAATGAACCATATTGACTCTGGTACTCCTTGTACACAGTCTAATATCTATCTTCCAGTGGAGGAATGAACCATATTGACTCTGGTACTCCTTGTACACAGTCTAATATCTATCTTCCAGTGGAGGAATGAACCATATTGACTCTGGTCTGGTACTCCTTGTACACAGTCTAATATCTATCTTCTAGGGGGGAATGAACCATATTGACTCTGGTACTCCTTGTACACAGTCTAAAATCTATCTTCCAGTGGAGGAATGAACCATATTGACTCTGGTACTCCTTGTACACAGTCTAATATCTATCTTCCAGTGGAGGAATGAACCATATTGACTCTGGTACTCCTTGTACACAGTCTAATATCTATCTTCTAGGGGGGAATGAACCATATTGACTCTGGTACTCCTTGTACACAGTCTAATATCTATCTTCTAGGGGGGAATGAACCATATTGACTCTGGTACTCCTTGTACACAGTCTAATATCTATCTTCTAGGGGGGAATGAACCATATTGACTCTGGTACTCCTTGTACACAGTCTAATATCTATCTATCAGTGGAGGAATGAACCATATTGACTCTGGTACTCCTTTTACACAGTCTAATATCTATCTATCAGTGGAGGAATGAACCATATTGACTCTGGTACTCCTTGTACACAGCCTAATATCTATCTATCAGTGGAGGAATGAACCATATTGACTCTGGTACTCCTTGTACACAGTCTAATATCTATCTTCCAGTGGAGGAATGAACCATATTGACTCTGGTACTCCTTGTACATAGTCTAATATCTATCTATCAGTGGAGGAATGAACCATATTGACTCTGGTACTCCTTGTACACAGTCTAATATCTATCTTCCAGTGGAGGAATGAACCATATTGACTCTGGTACTCCTTGTACACAGTCTAATATCTATATTCTAGGGGGGAATGAACCATATTGACTCTGGTACTCCTTGTACACAGTCTAATATCTATCTTCTAGGGGGGAATGAACCATATTGACTCTGGTACTCCTTGTACACAGTCTAATATCTATCTATCAGTGGAGGAATGAACCATATTGACTCTGGTACTCCTTGTACACAGTCTAATATCTATCTTCTAGTGGGGGAATGAACCATATTGACTCTGGTACTCCTTGTACACAGTCTAATATCTATCTTCCAGTGGGGGAATGAACCATATTGACTCTGGTACTCCTTGTACACAGTCTAATATCTATCTATCAGTGGGGGAATGAACCATATTGACTCTGGTACTCCTTGTACACAGTCTAATATCTATCTATCAGTGGAGGAATGAACCATATTGACTCTGGTACTCCTTGTACACAGTCTAATATCTATCTATCAGTGGAGGAATGAACCATATTGACTCTGGTACTCCTTGTACACAGTCTAATATCTATCTTCCAGTGGGGGAATGAACCATATTGACTCTGGTACTCCTTGTACACAGTCTAATATCTATCTTCCAGTGGAGGAATGAACCATATTGACTCTGGTACTCCTTGTACATAGTCTAATATCTATCTATCAGTGGAGGAATGAACCATATTGACTCTGGTACTCCTTGTACACAGTCTAATATCTATCTTCCAGTGGAGGAATGAACCATATTGACTCTGGTCTGGTACTCCTTGTACACAGTCTAATATCTATCTTCCAGTGGGGGAATGAACCATATTGACTCTGGTACTCCTTGTACACAGTCTAATATCAATCTATCAGTGGAGGAATGAACCATATTGACTCTGGTACTCCTTGTACACAGTCTAATATCTATCTTCTAGGGGGGAATGAACCATATTGACTCTGGTACTCCTTGTACACAGTCTAATATCTATCTTCCAGTGGAGGAATGAACCATATTGACTCTGGTCTGGTACTCCTTGTACACAGTCTAATATCTATCTTCTAGGGGGGAATGAACCATATTGACTCTGGTACTCCTTGTACACAGTCTAATATCTATCTTCTAGGGGGGAATGAACCATATTGACTCTGGTACTCCTTGTACACAGTCTAATATCTATCTTCCAGTGGGGGAATGAACCATATTGACTCTGGTACTCCTTGTACACAGTCTAATATCTATCTTCTAGGGGGGAATGAACCATATTGACTCTGGTCTGGTACTCCTTGTACACAGTCTAATATCTTTCTTCCAGTGGGGGAATGAACCATATTGACTCTGGTACTCCTTGTACACAGTCTAATATCTACCTATCAGTGGAGGAATGAACCATATTGACTCTGGTACTCCTTGTACACAGTCTAATATCTATCTATCAGTGGAGGAATGAACCATATTGACTCTGGTACTCCTTGTACACAGTCTAATATCTATCTATCAGTGGAGGAATGAACCATATTGACTCTGGTCTGGTACTCCTTGTACACAGTCTAATATCTATCTTCCAGTGGAGGAATGAACCATATTGACTCTGGTACTCCTTGTACACAGTCTAATATCTATCTTCCAGTGGAGGAATGAACCATATTGACTCTGGTACTCCTTGTACACAGTCTAATATCTATCTATCAGTGGAGGAATGAACCATATTGACTCTGGTACTCCTTGTACACAGTCTAATATCTATCTTCTAGGGGGGAATGAACCATATTGACTCTGGTACTCCTTGTACACAGTCTAATATCTATCTTCTAGGGGGGAATGAACCATATTGACTCTGGTACTCCTTGTACACAGTCTAATATCTATCTTCCAGTGGAGGAATGAACCATATTGACTCTGGTACTCCTTGTACACAGTCTAATATCTATCTTCCAGTGGAGGAATGAACCATATTGACTCTGGTACTCCTTGTACACAGTCTAATATCTATCTTCTAGGGGGGAATGAACCATATTGACTCTGGTACTCCTTGTACACAGTCTAATATCTATCTTCTAGGGGGGAATGAACCATATTGACTCTGGTACTCCTTGTACACAGTCTAATATCTATCTTCTAGGGGGAATGAACCATATTGACTCTGGTACTCCTTGTACACAGTCTAATATCTATCTATCAGTGGAGGAATGAACCATATTGACTCTGGTACTCCTTTTACACAGTCTAATATCTATCTATCAGTGGAGGAATGAACCATATTGACTCTGGTACTCCTTGTACACAGCCTAATATCTATCTATCAGTGGAGGAATGAACCATATTGACTCTGGTACTCCTTGTACACAGTCTAATATCTATCTTCCAGTGGAGGAATGAACCATATTGACTCTGGTACTCCTTGTACATAGTCTAATATCTATCTATCAGTGGAGGAATGAACCATATTGACTCTGGTACTCCTTGTACACAGTCTAATATCTATCTTCCAGTGGAGGAATGAACCATATTGACTCTGGTACTCCTTGTACACAGTCTAATATCTATCTTCTAGGGGGGAATGAACCATATTGACTCTGGTACTCCTTGTACACAGTCTAATATCTATCTATCAGTGGAGGAATGAACCATATTGACTCTGGTACTCTTTGTACACAGTCTAATATCTATCTTCCAGTGGAGGAATGAACCATATTGACTCTGGTACTCCTTGTACACAGTCTAATATCTATCTTCCAGTGGAGGAATGAACCATATTGACTCTGGTACTCCTTGTACACAGTCTAATATCTATCTTCCAGTGGAGGAATGAACCATATTGACTCTGGTCTGGTACTCCTTGTACACAGTCTAATATCTATCTTCTAGGGGGGAATGAACCATATTGACTCTGGTACTCCTTGTACACAGTCTAATATCTATCTTCCAGTGGAGGAATGAACCATATTGACTCTGGTACTCCTTGTACACAGTCTAATATCTATCTTCCAGTGGAGGAATGAACCATATTGACTCTGGTACTCCTTGTACACAGTCTAATATCTATCTTCTAGGGGGGAATGAACCATATTGACTCTGGTACTCCTTGTACACAGTCTAATATCTATCTTCTAGGGGGGAATGAACCATATTGACTCTGGTACTCCTTGTACACAGTCTAATATCTATCTTCTAGGGGGGAATGAACCATATTGACTCTGGTACTCCTTGTACACAGTCTAATATCTATCTATCAGTGGAAGAATGAACCATATTGACTCTGGTACTCCTTTTACACAGTCTAATATCTATCCATCAGTGGAGGAATGAACCATATTGACTCTGGTACTCCTTGTACACAGTCTAATATCTATCTTCCAGTGGAGGAATGAACCATATTGACTCTGGTACTCCTTGTACACAGTCTAATATCTATCTTCTAGGGGGGAATGAACCATATTGACTCTGGTACTCCTTGTACACAGTCTAATATCTATCTATCAGTGGAGGAATGAACCATATTGACTCTGGTACTCTTTGTACACAGTCTAATATCTATCTTCCAGTGGAGGAATGAACCATATTGACTCTGGTACTCCTTGTACACAGTCTAATATCTATCTTCCAGTGGAGGAATGAACCATATTGACTCTGGTACTCCTTGTACACAGTCTAATATCTATCTTCCAGTGGAGGAATGAACCATATTGACTCTGGTCTGGTACTCCTTGTACACAGTCTAATATCTATCTTCTAGGGGGGAATGAACCATATTGACTCTGGTACTCCTTGTACACAGTCTAATATCTATCTTCCAGTGGAGGAATGAACCATATTGACTCTGGTACTCCTTGTACACAGTCTAATATCTATCTTCCAGTGGAGGAATGAACCATATTGACTCTGGTACTCCTTGTACACAGTCTAATATCTATCTTCTAGGGGGGAATGAACCATATTGACTCTGGTACTCCTTGTACACAGTCTAATATCTATCTTCTAGGGGGGAATGAACCATATTGACTCTGGTACTCCTTGTACACAGTCTAATATCTATCTTCTAGGGGGGAATGAACCATATTGACTCTGGTACTCCTTGTACACAGTCTAATATCTATCTATCAGTGGAGGAATGAACCATATTGACTCTGGTACTCCTTTTACACAGTCTAATATCTATCTATCAGTGGAGGAATGAACCATATTGACTCTGGTACTCCTTGTACACAGCCTAATATCTATCTATCAGTGGAGGAATGAACCATATTGACTCTGGTACTCCTTGTACACAGTCTAATATCTATCTTCCAGTGGAGGAATGAACCATATTGACTCTGGTACTCCTTGTACATAGTCTAATATCTATCTATCAGTGGAGGAATGAACCATATTGACTCTGGTACTCCTTGTACACAGTCTAATATCTATCTTCCAGTGGAGGAATGAACCATATTGACTCTGGTACTCCTTGTACACAGTCTAATATCTATATTCTAGGGGGGAATGAACCATATTGACTCTGGTACTCCTTGTACACAGTCTAATATCTATCTTCTAGGGGGGAATGAACCATATTGACTCTGGTACTCCTTGTACACAGTCTAATATCTATCTATCAGTGGAGGAATGAACCATATTGACTCTGGTACTCCTTGTACACAGTCTAATATCTATCTTCTAGTGGGGGAATGAACCATATTGACTCTGGTACTCCTTGTACACAGTCTAATATCTATCTTCCAGTGGGGGAATGAACCATATTGACTCTGGTACTCCTTGTACACAGTCTAATATCTATCTATCAGTGGGGGAATGAACCATATTGACTCTGGTACTCCTTGTACACAGTCTAATATCTATCTATCAGTGGAGGAATGAACCATATTGACTCTGGTACTCCTTGTACACAGTCTAATATCTATCTATCAGTGGAGGAATGAACCATATTGACTCTGGTACTCCTTGTACACAGTCTAATATCTATCTTCCAGTGGGGGAATGAACCATATTGACTCTGGTACTCCTTGTACACAGTCTAATATCTATCTTCCAGTGGAGGAATGAACCATATTGACTCTGGTACTCCTTGTACATAGTCTAATATCTATCTATCAGTGGAGGAATGAACCATATTGACTCTGGTACTCCTTGTACACAGTCTAATATCTATCTTCCAGTGGAGGAATGAACCATATTGACTCTGGTCTGGTACTCCTTGTACACAGTCTAATATCTATCTTCCAGTGGGGGAATGAACCATATTGACTCTGGTACTCCTTGTACACAGTCTAATATCAATCTATCAGTGGAGGAATGAACCATATTGACTCTGGTACTCCTTGTACACAGTCTAATATCTATCTTCTAGGGGGGAATGAACCATATTGACTCTGGTACTCCTTGTACACAGTCTAATATCTATCTTCCAGTGGAGGAATGAACCATATTGACTCTGGTCTGGTACTCCTTGTACACAGTCTAATATCTATCTTCTAGGGGGGAATGAACCATATTGACTCTGGTACTCCTTGTACACAGTCTAATATCTATCTTCTAGGGGGGAATGAACCATATTGACTCTGGTACTCCTTGTACACAGTCTAATATCTATCTTCCAGTGGGGGAATGAACCATATTGACTCTGGTACTCCTTGTACACAGTCTAATATCTATCTTCTAGGGGGGAATGAACCATATTGACTCTGGTCTGGTACTCCTTGTACACAGTCTAATATCTTTCTTCCAGTGGGGGAATGAACCATATTGACTCTGGTACTCCTTGTACACAGTCTAATATCTATCTATCAGTGGAGGAATGAACCATATTGACTCTGGTACTCCTTGTACACAGTCTAATATCTATCTATCAGTGGAGGAATGAACCATATTGACTCTGGTACTCCTTGTACACAGTCTAATATCTATCTATCAGTGGAGGAATGAACCATATTGACTCTGGTCTGGTACTCCTTGTACACAGTCTAATATCTATCTTCCAGTGGAGGAATGAACCATATTGACTCTGGTACTCCTTGTACACAGCCTAATATCTATCTTCTAGTGGGGAATGAACCATATTGACTCTGGTCTGATACCCTTGTACACAGTCTAATATCTATCTTCTAGGGGGGAATGAACCATATTGACTCTGGTACTCCTTGTACACAGTCTAATATCTATCTATCAGTGGAGGAATGAACCATATTGACTCTGGTACTCCTTGTACACAGTCTAATATCTATCTTCTAGGGGGGAATGAACCATATTGACTCTGGTACTCCTTGTACACAGTCTATTATCTATCTTCTAGGGGGGAATGAACCATATTGACTCTGGTACTCCTTGTACACAGTCTAATATCTATCTATCAGTGGAGGAATGAACCATATTGACTCTGGTACTCTTTGTACACAGTCTAATATCTATCTTCCAGTGGAGGAATGAACCATATTGACTCTGGTACTCCTTGTACACAGTCTAATATCTATCTTCCAGTGGAGGAATGAACCATATTGACTCTGGTACTCCTTGTACACAGTCTAATATCTATCTTCCAGTGGAGGAATGAACCATATTGACTCTGGTCAGGTACTCCTTGTACACAGTCTAATATCTATCTTCTAGCGGGGAATGAACCATATTGACTCTGGTACTCCTTGTACACAGTCTAATATCTATCTTCCAGTGGAGGAATGAACCATATTGACTCTGGTACTCCTTGTACACAGTCTAATATCTATCTTCCAGTGGAGGAATGAACCATATTGACTCTGGTACTCCTTGTACACAGTCTAATATCTATCTTCTAGGGGGGAATGAACCATATTGACTCTGGTACTCCTTGTACACAGTCTAATATCTATCTTCTAGGGGGGAATGAACCATATTGACTCTGGTACTCCTTGTACACAGTCTAATATCTATCTTCTAGGGGGGAATGAACCATATTGACTCTGGTACTCCTTGTACACAGTCTAATATCTATCTATCAGTGGAGGAATGAACCATATTGACTCTGGTACTCCTTTTACACAGTCTAATATCTATCTATCAGTGGAGGAATGAACCATATTGACTCTGGTACTCCTTGTACACAGCCTAATATCTATCTATCAGTGGAGGAATGAACCATATTGACTCTGGTACTCCTTGTACACAGTCTAATATCTATCTTCCAGTGGAGGAATGAACCATATTGACTCTGGTACTCCTTGTACATAGTCTAATATCTATCTATCAGTGGAGGAATGAACCATATTGACTCTGGTACTCCTTGTACACAGTCTAATATCTATCTTCCAGTGGAGGAATGAACCATATTGACTCTGGTACTCCTTGTACACAGTCTAATATCTATCTTCTAGGGGGGAATGAACCATATTGACTCTGGTACTCCTTGTACGCAGTCTAATATCTATCTATCAGTGGAGGAATGAACCATATTGACTCTGGTACTCTTTGTACACAGTCTAATATCTATCTTCCAGTGGAGGAATGAACCATATTGACTCTGGTACTCCTTGTACACAGTCTAATATCTATCTTCCAGTGGAGGAATGAACCATATTGACTCTGGTACTCCTTGTACACAGTCTAATATCTATCTTCCAGTGGAGGAATGAACCATATTGACTCTGGTCTGGTACTCCTTGTACACAGTCTAATATCTATCTTCTAGGGGGGAATGAACCATATTGACTCTGGTACTCCTTGTACACAGTCTAATATCTATCTTCCAGTGGAGGAATGAACCATATTGACTCTGGTACTCCTTGTACACAGTCTAATATCTATCTTCCAGTGGAGGAATGAACCATATTGACTCTGGTACTCCTTGTACACAGTCTAATATCTATCTTCTAGGGGGGAATGAACCATATTGACTCTGGTACTCCTTGTACACAGTCTAATATCTATCTTCTAGGGGGGAATGAACCATATTGACTCTGGTACTCCTTGTACACAGTCTAATATCTATCTTCTAGGGGGGAATGAACCATATTGACCCTGGTACTCCTTGTACACAGTCTAATATCTATCTATCAGTGGAGGAATGAACCATATTGACTCTGGTACTCCTTTTACACAGTCTAATATCTATCTATTAGTGGAGGAATGAACCATATTGACTCTGGTACTCCTTGTACACAGCTTAATATCTATCTATCAGTGGAGGAATGAACCATATTGACTCTGGTACTCCTTGTACACAGTCTAATATCTATCTTCCAGTGGAGGAATGAACCATATTGACTCTGGTACTCCTTGTACATAGTCTAATATCTATCTATCAGTGGAGGAATGAACCATATTGACTCTGGTACTCCTTGTACACAGTCTAATATCTATCTTCCAGTGGAGGAATGAACCATATTGACTCTGGTACTCCTTGTACACAGTCTAATATCTATCTTCTAGGGGGGAATGAACCATATTGACTCTGGTACTCCTTGTACACAGTCTAATATCTATCTTCTAGGGGGGAATGAACCATATTGACTCTGGTACTCCTTGTACACAGTCTAATATCTATCTATCAGTGGAGGAATGAACCATATTGACTCTGGTACTCCTTGTACACAGTCTAATATCTATCTTCTAGTGGGGGAATGAACCATATTGACTCTGGTACTCCTTGTACACAGTCTAATATCTATCTTCCAGTGGGGGAATGAACCATATTGACTCTGGTACTCCTTGTACACAGTCTAATATCTATCTATCAGTGGGGGAATGAACCATATTGACTCTGGTACTCCTTGTACACAGTCTAATATCTATCTATCAGTGGAGGAATGAACCATATTGACTCTGGTACTCCTTGTACACAGTCTAATATCTATCTATCAGTGGAGGAATGAACCATATTGACTCTGGTACTCCTTGTACACAGTCTAATATCTATCTTCCAGTGGGGGAATGAACCATATTGACTCTGGTACTCCTTGTACACAGTCTAATATCTATCTTCCAGTGGAGGAATGAACCATATTGACTCTGGTACTCCTTGTACACAGTCTAATATCTATCTTCCAGTGGAGGAATGAACCATATTGACTCTGGTACTCCTTGTACACAGTCTAATATCTATCTATCAGTGGAGGAATGAACCATATTGACTCTGGTACTCCTTGTACACAGTCTAATATCTATCTTCTAGGGGGGAATGAACCATATTGACTCTGGTACTCCTTGTACACAGTCTAATATCTATCTTCTAGGGGGGAATGAACCATATTGACTCTGGTACTCCTTGTACACAGTCTAATATCTATCTTCCAGTGGAGGAATGAACCATATTGACTCTGGTACTCCTTGTACACAGTCTAATATCTATCTTCCAGTGGAGGAATGAACCATATTGACTCTGGTACTCCTTGTACACAGTCTAATATCTATCTTCTAGGGGGGAATGAACCATATTGACTCTGGTACTCCTTGTACACAGTCTAATATCTATCTTCTAGGGGGGAATGAACCATATTGACTCTGGTACTCCTTGTACACAGTCTAATATCTATCTTCTAGGGGGAATGAACCATATTGACTCTGGTACTCCTTGTACACAGTCTAATATCTATCTATCAGTGGAGGAATGAACCATATTGACTCTGGTACTCCTTTTACACAGTCTAATATCTATCTATCAGTGGAGGAATGAACCATATTGACTCTGGTACTCCTTGTACACAGCCTAATATCTATCTATCAGTGGAGGAATGAACCATATTGACTCTGGTACTCCTTGTACACAGTCTAATATCTATCTTCCAGTGGAGGAATGAACCATATTGACTCTGGTACTCCTTGTACATAGTCTAATATCTATCTATCAGTGGAGGAATGAACCATATTGACTCTGGTACTCCTTGTACACAGTCTAATATCTATCTTCCAGTGGAGGAATGAACCATATTGACTCTGGTACTCCTTGTACACAGTCTAATATCTATCTTCTAGGGGGGAATGAACCATATTGACTCTGGTACTCCTTGTACACAGTCTAATATCTATCTATCAGTGGAGGAATGAACCATATTGACTCTGGTACTCTTTGTACACAGTCTAATATCTATCTTCCAGTGGAGGAATGAACCATATTGACTCTGGTACTCCTTGTACACAGTCTAATATCTATCTTCCAGTGGAGGAATGAACCATATTGACTCTGGTACTCCTTGTACACAGTCTAATATCTATCTTCCAGTGGAGGAATGAACCATATTGACTCTGGTCTGGTACTCCTTGTACACAGTCTAATATCTATCTTCTAGGGGGGAATGAACCATATTGACTCTGGTACTCCTTGTACACAGTCTAATATCTATCTTCCAGTGGAGGAATGAACCATATTGACTCTGGTACTCCTTGTACACAGTCTAATATCTATCTTCCAGTGGAGGAATGAACCATATTGACTCTGGTACTCCTTGTACACAGTCTAATATCTATCTTCTAGGGGGGAATGAACCATATTGACTCTGGTACTCCTTGTACACAGTCTAATATCTATCTTCTAGGGGGGAATGAACCATATTGACTCTGGTACTCCTTGTACACAGTCTAATATCTATCTTCTAGGGGGGAATGAACCATATTGACTCTGGTACTCCTTGTACACAGTCTAATATCTATCTATCAGTGGAAGAATGAACCATATTGACTCTGGTACTCCTTTTACACAGTCTAATATCTATCCATCAGTGGAGGAATGAACCATATTGACTCTGGTACTCCTTGTACACAGTCTAATATCTATCTTCCAGTGGAGGAATGAACCATATTGACTCTGGTACTCCTTGTACACAGTCTAATATCTATCTTCTAGGGGGGAATGAACCATATTGACTCTGGTACTCCTTGTACACAGTCTAATATCTATCTATCAGTGGAGGAATGAACCATATTGACTCTGGTACTCTTTGTACACAGTCTAATATCTATCTTCCAGTGGAGGAATGAACCATATTGACTCTGGTACTCCTTGTACACAGTCTAATATCTATCTTCCAGTGGAGGAATGAACCATATTGACTCTGGTACTCCTTGTACACAGTCTAATATCTATCTTCCAGTGGAGGAATGAACCATATTGACTCTGGTCTGGTACTCCTTGTACACAGTCTAATATCTATCTTCTAGGGGGGAATGAACCATATTGACTCTGGTACTCCTTGTACACAGTCTAATATCTATCTTCCAGTGGAGGAATGAACCATATTGACTCTGGTACTCCTTGTACACAGTCTAATATCTATCTTCCAGTGGAGGAATGAACCATATTGACTCTGGTACTCCTTGTACACAGTCTAATATCTATCTTCTAGGGGGGAATGAACCATATTGACTCTGGTACTCCTTGTACACAGTCTAATATCTATCTTCTAGGGGGGAATGAACCATATTGACTCTGGTACTCCTTGTACACAGTCTAATATCTATCTTCTAGGGGGGAATGAACCATATTGACTCTGGTACTCCTTGTACACAGTCTAATATCTATCTATCAGTGGAGGAATGAACCATATTGACTCTGGTACTCCTTTTACACAGTCTAATATCTATCTATCAGTGGAGGAATGAACCATATTGACTCTGGTACTCCTTGTACACAGCCTAATATCTATCTATCAGTGGAGGAATGAACCATATTGACTCTGGTACTCCTTGTACACAGTCTAATATCTATCTTCCAGTGGAGGAATGAACCATATTGACTCTGGTACTCCTTGTACATAGTCTAATATCTATCTATCAGTGGAGGAATGAACCATATTGACTCTGGTACTCCTTGTACACAGTCTAATATCTATCTTCCAGTGGAGGAATGAACCATATTGACTCTGGTACTCCTTGTACACAGTCTAATATCTATATTCTAGGGGGGAATGAACCATATTGACTCTGGTACTCCTTGTACACAGTCTAATATCTATCTTCTAGGGGGGAATGAACCATATTGACTCTGGTACTCCTTGTACACAGTCTAATATCTATCTATCAGTGGAGGAATGAACCATATTGACTCTGGTACTCCTTGTACACAGTCTAATATCTATCTTCTAGTGGGGGAATGAACCATATTGACTCTGGTACTCCTTGTACACAGTCTAATATCTATCTTCCAGTGGGGGAATGAACCATATTGACTCTGGTACTCCTTGTACACAGTCTAATATCTATCTATCAGTGGGGGAATGAACCATATTGACTCTGGTACTCCTTGTACACAGTCTAATATCTATCTATCAGTGGAGGAATGAACCATATTGACTCTGGTACTCCTTGTACACAGTCTAATATCTATCTATCAGTGGAGGAATGAACCATATTGACTCTGGTACTCCTTGTACACAGTCTAATATCTATCTTCCAGTGGGGGAATGAACCATATTGACTCTGGTACTCCTTGTACACAGTCTAATATCTATCTTCCAGTGGAGGAATGAACCATATTGACTCTGGTACTCCTTGTACATAGTCTAATATCTATCTATCAGTGGAGGAATGAACCATATTGACTCTGGTACTCCTTGTACACAGTCTAATATCTATCTTCCAGTGGAGGAATGAACCATATTGACTCTGGTCTGGTACTCCTTGTACACAGTCTAATATCTATCTTCCAGTGGGGGAATGAACCATATTGACTCTGGTACTCCTTGTACACAGTCTAATATCAATCTATCAGTGGAGGAATGAACCATATTGACTCTGGTACTCCTTGTACACAGTCTAATATCTATCTTCTAGGGGGGAATGAACCATATTGACTCTGGTACTCCTTGTACACAGTCTAATATCTATCTTCCAGTGGAGGAATGAACCATATTGACTCTGGTCTGGTACTCCTTGTACACAGTCTAATATCTATCTTCTAGGGGGGAATGAACCATATTGACTCTGGTACTCCTTGTACACAGTCTAATATCTATCTTCTAGGGGGGAATGAACCATATTGACTCTGGTACTCCTTGTACACAGTCTAATATCTATCTTCCAGTGGGGGAATGAACCATATTGACTCTGGTACTCCTTGTACACAGTCTAATATCTATCTTCTAGGGGGGAATGAACCATATTGACTCTGGTCTGGTACTCCTTGTACACAGTCTAATATCTTTCTTCCAGTGGGGGAATGAACCATATTGACTCTGGTACTCCTTGTACACAGTCTAATATCTATCTATCAGTGGAGGAATGAACCATATTGACTCTGGTACTCCTTGTACACAGTCTAATATCTATCTATCAGTGGAGGAATGAACCATATTGACTCTGGTACTCCTTGTACACAGTCTAATATCTATCTATCAGTGGAGGAATGAACCATATTGACTCTGGTCTGGTACTCCTTGTACACAGTCTAATATCTATCTTCCAGTGGAGGAATGAACCATATTGACTCTGGTACTCCTTGTACACAGCCTAATATCTATCTTCTAGTGGGGAATGAACCATATTGACTCTGGTCTGATACCCTTGTACACAGTCTAATATCTATCTTCTAGGGGGGAATGAACCATATTGACTCTGGTACTCCTTGTACACAGTCTAATATCTATCTATCAGTGGAGGAATGAACCATATTGACTCTGGTACTCCTTGTACACAGTCTAATATCTATCTTCTAGGGGGGAATGAACCATATTGACTCTGGTACTCCTTGTACACAGTCTATTATCTATCTTCTAGGGGGGAATGAACCATATTGACTCTGGTACTCCTTGTACACAGTCTAATATCTATCTATCAGTGGAGGAATGAACCATATTGACTCTGGTACTCTTTGTACACAGTCTAATATCTATCTTCCAGTGGAGGAATGAACCATATTGACTCTGGTACTCCTTGTACACAGTCTAATATCTATCTTCCAGTGGAGGAATGAACCATATTGACTCTGGTACTCCTTGTACACAGTCTAATATCTATCTTCCAGTGGAGGAATGAACCATATTGACTCTGGTCAGGTACTCCTTGTACACAGTCTAATATCTATCTTCTAGCGGGGAATGAACCATATTGACTCTGGTACTCCTTGTACACAGTCTAATATCTATCTTCCAGTGGAGGAATGAACCATATTGACTCTGGTACTCCTTGTACACAGTCTAATATCTATCTTCCAGTGGAGGAATGAACCATATTGACTCTGGTACTCCTTGTACACAGTCTAATATCTATCTTCTAGGGGGGAATGAACCATATTGACTCTGGTACTCCTTGTACACAGTCTAATATCTATCTTCTAGGGGGGAATGAACCATATTGACTCTGGTACTCCTTGTACACAGTCTAATATCTATCTTCTAGGGGGGAATGAACCATATTGACTCTGGTACTCCTTGTACACAGTCTAATATCTATCTTCTAGGGGGGAATGAACCATATTGACTCTGGTACTCCTTGTACACAGTCTAATATCTATCTTCCAGTGGAGGAATGAACCATATTGACTCTGGTACTCCTTGTACACAGTCTAATATCTATCTATCAGTGGAGGAATGAACCATATTGACTCTGGTACTCCTTTTACACAGTCTAATATCTATCTATCAGTGGAGGAATGAACCATATTGACTCTGGTACTCCTTGTACACAGCCTAATATCTATCTATCAGTGGAGGAATGAACCATATTGACTCTGGTACTCCTTGTACACAGTCTAATATCTATCTTCCAGTGGAGGAATGAACCATATTGACTCTGGTACTCCTTGTACATAGTCTAATATCTATCTATCAGTGGAGGAATGAACCATATTGACTCTGGTACTCCTTGTACACAGTCTAATATCTATCTTCCAGTGGAGGAATGAACCATATTGACTCTGGTACTCCTTGTACACAGTCTAATATCTGTCTTCTAGGGGGGAATGAATCATATTGACTCTGGTACTCCTTGTACACAGTCTAATATCTATCTTCTAGGGGGGAATTAACCATATTGACTCTGGTACTCCTTGTACACAGTCTAATATCTATCTATCAGTGGAGGAATGAACCATATTGACTCTGGTATTCCTTGTACACAGTCTAATATCTATCTTCTAGTGGGGGAATGAACCATATTGACTCTGGTACTCCTTGTACACAGTCTAATATCTATCTATCAGTGGAGGAATGAACCATATTGACTCTGGTCTGGTACTCCTTGTACACAGTCTAATATCTATCTTCCAGTTGGGGAATGAACCATATTGACTCTGGTACTCCTTGTACACAGTCTAATATCTATCTTCCAGTGGAGGAATGAACCATATTGACTCTGGTACTCCTTGTACACAGTCTAATATCTATCTATCAGTGGAGGAATGAACCATATTGACTCTGGTACTCCTTGTACACAGTCTAATATCTATCTATCAGTGGAGGAATGAACCATATTGACTCTGGTACTCCTTGTACACAGTCTAATATCTATCTTCCAGTGGGGGAATGAACCATTTTGACTCTGGTACTCCTTGTACACAGTCTAATATCTATCTTCCAGTGGAGGAATGAACCATATTGACTCTGGTCTGGTACTCCTTGTACACAGTCTAATATCTATCTTCTAGGGGGGAATGAACCATATTGACTCTGGTACTCCTTGTACACAGTCTAATATCTATCTTCTAGGGGGGAATGAACCATATTGACTCTGGTACTCCTTGTACACAGTCTAATATCTATCTTCCAGTGGGGGAATGAACCATATTGACTCTGGTACTCCTTGTACACAGTCTAATATCTATCTTCTAGGGGGGAATGAACCATATTGACTCTGGTCTGGTACTCCTTGTACACAGTCTAATATCTTTCTTCCAGTGGGGGAATGAACCATATTGACTCTGGTACTCCTTGTACACAGCCTAATATCTATCTATCAGTGGAGGAATGAACCATATTGACTCTGGTACTCCTTGTACACAGTCTAATATCTATCTTCCAGTGGAGGAATGAACCATATTGACTCTGGTACTCCTTGTACATAGTCTAATATCTATCTATCAGTGGAGGAATGAACCATATTGACTCTGGTACTCCTTGTACACAGTCTAATATCTATCTTCCAGTGGAGAAATGAACCATATTGACTCTGGTACTCCTTGTACACAGTCTAATATCTATCTTCTAGGGGGGAATGAACCATATTGACTCTGGTACTCCTTGTACACAGTCTAATATCTATCTTCTAGGGGGGAATGAACCATATTGACTCTGGTACTCCTTGTACACAGTCTAATATCTATCTATCAGTGGAGGAATGAACCATATTGACTCTGGTACTCCTTGTACACAGTCTAATATCTATCTTCTAGTGGGGGAATGAACAATATTGACTCTGGTACTCCTTGTACACAGTCTAATATCTATCTTCCAGTGGGGGAATGAACCATATTGACTCTGGTACTCCTTGTACACAGTCTAATATCTATCTATCAGTGGGGGAATGAACCATATTGACTCTGGTACTCCTTGTACACAGTCTAATATCTATCTATCAGTGGAGGAATGAACCATATTGACTCTGGTACTCTTTGTACACAGTCTAATATCTATCTTCCAGTGGAGGAATGAACCATATTGACTCTGGTACTCCTTGTACACAGTCTAATATCTATCTTCCAGTGGAGGAATGAACCATATTGACTCTGGTACTCCTTGTACACAGTCTAATATCTATCTTCCAGTGGAGGAATGAACCATATTGACTCTGGTCTGGTACTCCTTGTACACAGTCTAATATCTATCTTCTAGGGGGGAATGAACCATATTGACTCTGGTACTCCTTGTACACAGTCTAATATCTATCTTCCAGTGGAGGAATGAACCATATTGACTCTGGTACTCCTTGTACACAGTCTAATATCTATCTTCCAGTGGAGGAATGAACCATATTGACTCTGGTACTCCTTGTACACAGTCTAATATCTATCTTCTAGGGGGGAATGAACCATATTGACTCTGGTACTCCTTGTACACAGTCAAATATCTATCTTCTAGGGGGGAATGAACCATATTGACTCTGGTACTCCTTGTACACAGTCTAATATCTATCTTCTAGGGGGGAATGAACCATATTGACTCTGGTACTCCTTGTACACAGTCTAATATCTATCTTCTAGGGGGGAATGAACCATATTGACTCTGGTACTCCTTGTACACAGTCTAATATCTATCTTCCAGTGGAGGAATGAACCATATTGACTCTGGTACTCCTTTTACACAGTCTAATATCTATCTATCAGTGGAGGAATGAACCATATTGACTCTGGTACTCCTTGTACACAGCCTAATATCTATCTATCAGTGGAGGAATGAACCATATTGACTCTGGTACTCCTTGTACACAGTCTAATATCTATCTTCCAGTGGAGGAATGAACCATATTGACTCTGGTACTCCTTGTACATAGTCTAATATCTATCTATCAGTGGAGGAATGAACCATATTGACTCTGGTACTCCTTGTACACAGTCTAATATCTATCTTCCAGTGGAGGAATGAACCATATTGACTCTGGTACTCCTTGTACACAGTCTAATATCTATCTTCTAGGGGGGAATGAACCATATTGACTCTGGTACTCCTTGTACACAGTCTAATATCTATCTTCTAGGGGGGAATGAACCATATTGACTCTGGTACTCCTTGTACACAGTCTAATATCTATCTATCAGTGGAGGAATGAACCATATTGACTCTGGTACTCCTTGTACACAGTCTAATATCTATCTTCTAGTGTGGGAATGAACCATATTGACTCTGGTACTCCTTGTACACAGTCTAATATCTATCTTCCAGTGGAGGAATGAACCATATTGACTCTGGTACTCCTTGTACACAGTCTAATATCTATCTATCAGTGGGGGAATGAACCATATTGACTCTGGTACTCCTTGTACACAGTCTAATATCTATCTATCAGTGGAGGAATGAACCATATTGACTCTGGTACTCCTTGTACACAGTCTAATATCTATCTATCAGTGGAGGAATGAACCATATTGACTCTGGTACTCCTTGTACACAGTCTAATATCTATCTTCCAGTGGGGGAATGAACCATATTGACTCTGGTACTCCTTGTACACAGTCTAATATCTATCTTCCAGTGGAGGAATGAACCATATTGACTCTGGTACTCCTTGTACATAGTCTAATATCTATCTATCAGTGGAGGAATGAACCATATTGACTCTGGTACTCCTTGTACACAGTCTAATATCTATCTTCCAGTGGAGGAATGAACCATATTGACTCTGGTCTGGTACTCCTTGTACACAGTCTAATATCTATCTTCTAGGGGGGGATGAACCATATTGACTCTGGTACTCCTTGTACACAGTCTAATATCTATCTTCCAGTGGAGGAATGAACCATATTGACTCTGGTACTCCTTGTACACAGTCTAATATCTATCTTCCAGTGGAGGAATGAACCATATTGACTCTGGTACTCCTTGTACACAGTCTAATATCTATCTTCTAGGGGGGAATGAACCATATTGACTCTGGTACTCCTTGTACACAGTCTAATATCTATCTTCTAGGGGGGAATGAACCATATTGACTCTGGTACTCCTTGTACACAGTCTAATATCTATCTTCTAGGGGGGAATGAACCATATTGACTCTGGTACTCCTTGTACACAGTCTAATATCTATCTTCTAGGGGGGAATGAACCATATTGACTCTGGTACTCCTTGTACACAGTCTAATATCTATCTTCCAGTGGAGGAATGAACCATATTGACTCTGGTACTCCTTGTACACAGTCTAATATCTATCTTCTAGGGGGGAATGAACCATATTGACTCTGGTACTCCTTGTACACAGTCTAATATCTATCTTCTAGGGGGGAATGAACCATATTGACTCTGGTACTCCTTGTACACAGTCTAATATCTATCTATCAGTGGAGGAATGAACCATATTGACTCTGGTACTCCTTGTACACAGTCTAATATCTATCTTCTAGTGGGGGAATGAACCATATTGACTCTGGTACTCCTTGTACACAGTCTAATATCTATCTTCCAGTGGAGGAATGAACCATATTGACTCTGGTACTCCTTGTACACAGTCTAATATCTATCTATCAGTGGGGGAATGAACCATATTGACTCTGGTACTCCTTGTACACAGTCTAATATCTATCTATCATTGGAGGAATGAACCATATTGACTCTGGTACTCCTTGTACACAGTCTAATATCTATCTTCCAGTGGAGGAATGAACCATATTGACTCTGGTACTCCTTGTACATAGTCTAATATCTATCTATCAGTGGAGGAATGAACCATATTGACTCTGGTACTCCTTGTACACAGTCTAATATCTATCTTCCAGTGGAGGAATGAACCATATTGACTCTGGTCTGGTACTCCTTGTACACAGTCTAATATCTATCTTCCAGTGGGGGAATGAACCATATTGACTCTGGTACTCCTTGTACACAGTCTAATATCTATCTTCCAGTGGAGGAATGAACCATATTGACTCTGGTACTCCTTGTACACAGTCTAATATCTATCTATCAGTGGAGGAATGAACCATATTGACTCTGGTACTCCTTGTACACAGTCTAATATCTATCTATCAGTGGAGGAATGAACCATATTGACTCTGGTACTCCTTGTACACAGTCTAATATCTATCTTCCAGTTGGGGAATGAACCATATTGACTCTGGTACTCCTTGTACACAGTCTAATATCTATCTTCCAGTGGAGGAATGAACCATATTGACTCTGGTACTCCTTGTACACAGTCTAATATCTATCTATCAGTGGAGGAATGAACCATATTGACTCTGGTACTCCTTGTACACAGTCTAATATCTATCTTCTAGGGGGGAATGAACCATATTGACTCTGGTACTCCTTGTACACAGTCTAATATCTATCTTCTAGGGGGGAATGAACCATATTGACTCTGGTACTCCTTGTACACAGTCTAATATCTATCTTCCAGTGGAGGAATGAACCATATTGACTCTGGTCTGGTACTCCTTGTACACAGTCTAATATCTATCTTCTAGGGGGGAATGAACCATATTGACTCTGGTACTCCTTGTACACAGTCTAATATCTATCTTCTAGGGGGGAATGAACCATATTGACTCTGGTCTGGTACTCCTTGTACACAGTCTAATATCTTTCTTCCAGTGGGGGAATGAACCATATTGACTCTGGTACTCCTTGTACACAGCCTAATATCTATCTATCAGTGGAGGAATGAACCATATTGACTCTGGTACTCCTTGTACACAGTCTAATATCTATCTTCCAGTGGAGGAATGAACCATATTGACTCTGGTACTCCTTGTACACAGTCTAATATCTATCTTCTAGGGGGGAATGAACCATATTGACTCTGGTACTCCTTGTACACAGTCTAATATCTATCTATCAGTGGAGGAATGAACCATATTGACTCTGGTACTCCTTGTACACAGTCTAATATCTATCTTCTAGTGAGGTAATGAACCATATTGACTCTGGTACTCCTTGTACACAGTCTAATATCTATCTTCCAGTGGGGGAATGAACCATATTGACTCTGGTACTCCTTGTACACAGTCTAATATCTATCTATCAGTGGGGGAATGAACCATATTGACTCTGGTACTCCTTGTACACAGTCTAATATCTATCTATCAGTGGAGGAATGAACCATATTGACTCTGGTACTCCTTGTACACAGTCTAATATCTATCTATCAGTGGAGGAATGAACCATATTGACTCTGGTACTCCTTGTACACAGTCTAATATCTATCTTCCAGTGGGGGAATGAACCATATTGACTCTGGTACTCCTTGTACACAGTCTAATATCTATCTTCCAGTGGAGGAATGAATCATATTGACTCTGGTACTCCTTGTACATAGTCTAATATCTATCTATCAGTGGAGGAATGAACCATATTGACTCTGGTACTCCTTGTACACAGTCTAATATCTATCTTCCAGTGGAGGAATGAACCATATTGACTCTGGTCTGGTACTCCTTGTACACAGTCTAATATCTATCTTCCAGTGGGGGAATGAACCATATTGACTCTGGTACTCCTTGTACACAGTCTAATATCTATCTTCCAGTGGAGGAATGAACCATATTGACTCTGGTACTCCTTGTACACAGTCTAATATCTATCTTCCAGTGGGGGAATGAACCATTTTGACTCTGGTACTCCTTGTACACAGTCTAATATCTATCTTCTAGGGGGGAATGAACCATATTGACTCTGGAACTCCTTGTACACAGTCTAATATCTATCTTCTAGTGGGGGAATGAACCATATTGACTGGTACTCCTTGTACACAGTCTAATATCTATCTTCTAGTGGGGAATGAACCATTTTGACTCTGGTACTCCTTGTACACAGTCTAATATCTATCTTCCAGTGGAGGAATGAACCATATTGACTCTGGTACTCCTTGTACACAGTCTAATATCTATCTATCAGTGGAGGAATGAACCATAGTGACTCTGGGCTGGTACTCCTTGTACACAGTCTAATATCTATCTATCAGTGGAGGAATGAACCATATTGACTCTGGTCTGGTACTCCTTGTACACAGTCTAATATCTATCTTCTAGGGGGGAATGAACCATATTGACTCTGGTACTCCTTGTACACAGTCTAATATCTATCTTCTAGGGGGAATGAACCATATTGACTCTGGTACTCCTTGTACACAGTCTAATATCTATCTTCCAGTGGAGGAATGAACCATATTGACTCTGGTACTCCTTGTACACAGTCTAATATCTATCTATCAGTGGAGGAATGAACCATATTGACTCTGGTCCTCCTTGTACACAGTCTAATATCTATCTATCAGTGGAGGAATGAACCATATTGACTCTGGTACTCCTTGTACACAGTCTAATATCTATCTTCCAGTGGGGGAATGAACCATATTGACTCTGGTACTCCTTGTACACAGTCTAATATCTATCTTCTAGTGGGGGAATGAACCATATTGACTCTGGTACTCCTTGTACACAGTCTAATATCTATCTATCAGTGGAGGAATGAACCATATTGACTCTGGTACTCCTTGTACACAGTCTAATATCTATCTTCTAGGGGGGAATGAACCATGTTGACTCTGGTACTCCTTGTACACAGTCTAATATCTATCTTCTAGGGGGGAATGAACCATATTGACTCTGGTACTCCTTGTACACAGTCTAATATCTATCTTCTAGTGGGGGAATGAACCATATTGACTCTGGTACTCCTTGTACACAGTCTAATATCTATATTCTAGGGGGGAATGAACCATATTGACTCTGGTACTCCTTGTACACAGTCTAATATCTATCTTCTAGTGGGGGAATGAACCATATTGACTCTGGTACTCCTTGTACACAGTCTAATATCTTACTTCTAGTGGGGGAATGAACCATATTGACTCTGGTACTCCTTGTACACAGTCTAATATCTATCTTCTAGTGGGGAATGAACCATTTTGACTCTGGTACTCCTTGTACACAGTCTAATATCTATCTTCCAGTGGAGGAATGAACCATATTGACTCTGGTACTCCTTGTACACAGTCTAATATCTATCTATCAGTGGAGGAATGAACCATAGTGACTCTGGGCTGGTACTCCTTGTACACAGTCTAATATCTATCTATCAGTGGAGGAATGAACCATATTGACTCTGGTCTGGTACTCCTTGTACACAGTCTAATATCTATCTTCTAGGGGGGAATGAACCATATTGACTCTGGTACTCCTTGTACACAGTCTAATATCTATCTTCTAGGGGGGAATGAACCATATTGACTCTGGTACTCCTTGTACACAGTCTAATATCTATCTTCCAGTGGAGGAATGAACCATATTGACTCTGGTCCTCCTTGTACACAGTCTAATATCTATCTATCAGTGGAGGAATGAACCATATTGACTCTGGTACTCCTTGTACACAGTCTAATATCTATCTATCAGTGGAGGAATGAACCATATTGACTCTGGTACTCCTTGTACACAGTCTAATATCTATCTTCCAGTGGGGGAATGAACCATATTGACTCTGGTACTCCTTGTACACAGTCTAATATCTATCTTCTAGTGGGGAAATGAACCATATTGACTCTGGTCTGGTACTCCTTGTACACAGTCTAATATCTATCTTCTAGGGGGGAATGAACCATATTGACTCTGGTACTCCTTGTACACAGTCTAATATCTATCTTCCAGTGGAGGAATGAACCATATTGACTCTGGTACTCCTTGTACACAGTCTAATATCTATCTATCAGTGGAGGAATTAACCATATTGACTCTGGTACTCCTTGTACACAGTCTAATATCTATCTTCTAGGGGGGAATGAACCATATTGACTCTGGTACTCCTTGTACACAGTCTAATATCTATCTTCTAGGGGGGAATGAACCATATTGACTCTGGTACTCCTTGTACACAGTCTAATATCTATCTTCCAGTGGGGGAATGAACCATATTGACTCTGGTACTCCTTGTACACAGTCTAATATCTATCTATCAGTGGAGGAATGAACCATATTGACTCTGGTACTCCTTGTACACAGTCTAATATCTATCTTCTAGGGGGGAATGAACCATATTGACTCTGGTCTGGTACTCCTTGTACACAGTCTAATATCTATCTTCTAGGGGGGAATGAACCATATTGACTCTGGTACTCCTTGTACACAGTCTAATATCTATCTATCAGTGGAGGAATGAACCATATTGACTCTGGTACTCCTTGTACACAGCCTAATATCTATCTTCCAGTGGGGGAATGAACCATATTGACTCTGGTACTCCTTGTACACAGTCTAATATCTATCTATCAGTGGAGGAATGGACCATATTGACTCTGGTACTCCTTGTACACAGTCTAATATCTATCTTCTAGTGGGGAATGAACCATATTGACTCTGGTCTGGTACTCCTTGTACACAGTCTAATATCTATCTTCTAGGGGGGAATGAACCATATTGACTCTGGTACTCCTTGTACACAGTCTAATATCTATCTTCTAGGGGGGAATGAACCATATTGACTCTGGTACTCCTTGTACACAGTCTAATATCTATCTTCCAGTGGAGGAATGAACCATATTGACTCTGGTACTCCTTGTACACAGTCTAATATCTATCTATCAGTGGAGGAATGAACCATATTGACTCTGGTCCTCCTTGTACACAGTCTAATATCTATCTATCAGTGGAGGAATGAACCATATTGACTCTGGTACTCCTTGTACACAGTCTAATATCTATCTTCCAGTGGGGGAATGAACCATATTGACTCTGGTACTCCTTGTACACAGTCTAATATCTATCTTCTAGTGGGGGAATGAACCATAGTGACTCTGGTACTCCTTGTACACAGTCTAATATCTATCTATCAGTGGAGGAATGAACCATATTGACTCTGGTACTCCTTGTACACAGTCTAATATCTATCTTCCAGTGGGGGAATGAACCATATTGACTCTGGTACTCCTTGTACACAGTCTAATATCTATCTTCTAGTGGGGGAAAGAACCATATTGACTCTGGTACTCCTTGTACACAGTCTAATATCTATCTTCTAGGGGGGAATGAACCATATTGACTCTGGTACTCCTTGTACACAGTCTAATATCTATCTTCCAGTGGAGGAATGAACCATATTGACTCTGGTACTCCTTGTACACAGTCTAATATCTATCTATCAGTGGAGGAATGAACCATATTGACTCTGGTACTCCTTGTACACAGTCTAATATCTATCTTCTAGGGGGGAATGAACCATATTGACTCTGGTCTGGTACTCCTTGTACACAGTCTAATATCTATCTTCTAGGGGGGAATGAACCATATTGACTCTGGTACTCCTTGTACACAGTCTAATATCTATCTATCAGTGGAGGAATGAACCATATTGACTCTGGTACTCCTTGTACACAGCCTAATATCTATCTTCCAGTGGGGGAATGAACCATATTGACTCTGGTACTCCTTGTACACAGTCTAATATCTATCTATCAGTGGAGGAATGAACCATATTGACTCTGGTACTCCTTGTACACAGTCTAATATCTATCTTCTAGTGGGGAATGAACCATATTGACTCTGGTCTGGTACTCCTTGTACACAGTCTAATATCTATCTTCTAGTGGGGGAATGAACCATATTGACTCTGGTACTCCTTGTACACAGTCTAATATCTATCTTCCAGTGGGGGAATGAACCATATTGACTCTGGTACTCCTTGTACACAGTCTAATATCTATCTTCTAGGGGGGAATGAACCATATTGACTCTGGTACTCCTTGTACACAGTCTAATATCTATCTTCTAGGGGGGAATGAACCATATTGACTCTGGTACTCCTTGTACACAGTCTAATATCTATCTTCTAGGGGGGAATGAACCATATTGACTCTGGTCTGGTACTCCTTGTACACAGTCTAATATCTATCTATCAGTGGAGGAATGAACCATATTGACTCTGGTCCTCCTTGTACACAGTCTAATATCTATCTCTCAGTGGAGGAATGAACCATATTGACTCTGGTACTCCTTGTACACAGTCTAATATCTATCTTCCAGTGGGGGAATGAACCATATTGACTCTGGTACTCCTTGTACACAGTCTAATATCTATCTATCAGTGGAGGAATGAACAATATTGACTCTGGTACTCCTTGTACACAGTCTAATATCTATCTATCAGTGGAGGAATGAACCATATTGACTCTGGTACTCCTTGTACACAGTCTAATATCTATCTTCCTGTGGGGGAATGAACCATATTGACTCTGGTACTCCTTGTACACAGTCTAATATCTATCTTCCAGTGTGGGAATGAACCATATTGACTCTGGTACTCCTTGTACACAGTCTAATATCTATCTATCAGTGGAGGAATGAACCATATTGACTCTGGTACTCCTTGTACACAGTCTAATATCTATCTTCTAGGGGGGAATGAACCATATTGACTCTGGTACTCCTTGTACACAGTCTAATATCTATCTTCCAGTGGGGGAATGAACCATATTGACTCTGGTACTCCTTGTACACAGTCTAATATCTATCTATCAGTGGAGGAATGAACCATATTGACTCTGGTACTCCTTGTACACAGTCTAATATCTATCTTCTAGGGGGGAATGAACCATATTGACTCTGGTACTCCTTGTACACAGTCTAATATCTATCTATCAGTGGAGGAATGAACCATATTGACTCTGGTACTCCTTGTACACAGTCTAATATCTATCTTCTAGTGGGGAATGAACCATATTGACTCTGGTCTGGTACTCCTTGTACACAGTCTAATATCTATCTTCTAGTGGGGGAATGAACCATATTGACTCTGGTACTCCTTGTACACAGTCTAATATCTATCTATCAGTGGAGGAATGAACCATATTGACTCTGGTACTCCTTGTACACAGTCTAATATCTATCTATCAGTGGAGGAATGAACCATATTGACTCTGGTACTCCTTGTACACAGTCTAATATCTATCTTCCAGTGGAGGAATGAACCATATTGACTCTGGTACTCCTTGTACACAGTCTAATATCTATCTTCTAGGGGGGAATGAACCATATTGACTCTGGTACTCCTTGTACACAGTCTAATATCTATCTTCTAGTGGGGGAATGAACCATATTGACTCTGGTACTCCTTGTACACAGCCTAATATCTATCTTCCAGTGGAGGAATGAACCATATTGACTCTGGTACTCCTTGTACACAGTCTAATATCTATCTTCTAGGGGGGGAATGAACCATATTGACTCTGGTACTCCTTGTACACAGTCTAATATCTATCTTCTAGGGGGGAATGAACCATATTGACTCTGGTACTCCTTGTACACAGTCTAATATCTATCTTCTAGTGGGGGAATGAACCATATTGACTCTGGTACTCCTTGTACACAGTCTAATATCTATCTTCTAGGGGGGAATGAACCATATTGACTCTGGTACTCCTTGTACACAGTCTAATATCTATCTTCCAGTGGGGGAATGAACCATATTGACTCTGGTACTCCTTGTACACAGTCTAATATCTATCTTCTAGTGGGGGAATGAACCATATTGACTCTGGTACTCCTTGTACACAGTCTAATATCTATCTATCAGTGGAGGAATGAACCATATTGACTCTGGTACTCCTTGTACACAGTCTAATATCTATCTTCTAGTGGGGGAATGAACCATATTGACTCTGGTACTCCTTGTACACAGTCTAATATCTATCTTCTAGGGGGGAATGAACCATATTGACTCTGGTACTCCTTGTACACAGTCTAATATCTATCTTCTAGGGGGGAATGAACCATATTGACTCTGGTACTCCTTGTACACAGTCTAATATATATCTATCAGTGGAGGAATGAACCATATTGACTCTGGTACTCCTTGTACACAGTCTAATATCTATCTTCTAGTGGGGGAATGAACCATATTGACTCTGGTACTCCTTGTACACAGTCTAATATCTATCTTCCAATGGGGGAATGAACCATATTGACTCTGGTACTCCTTGTACACAGTCTAATATCTATCTATCAGTGGAGGAATGAACCATATTGACTCTGGTACTCCTTGTACACAGTCTAATATCTATCTTCTAGTGGGGGAATGAACCATATTGACTCTGGTACTCCTTGTACACAGTCTAATATCTATCTATCAGTGGAGGAATGAACCATATTGACTCTGGTACTCCTTGTACACAGTCTAATATCT
This sequence comes from Salvelinus fontinalis, assembly GCF_029448725.1. NCBI lineage: Eukaryota > Metazoa > Chordata > Actinopteri > Salmoniformes > Salmonidae > Salvelinus > Salvelinus fontinalis. The sequence goes on from NC_074697.1 coordinate 8,404,053, forward strand.
ATCTTCTAGTGGGGGAATGAACCATATTGACTCTGGTACTCCTTGTACACAGTCTAATATCTATCTTCCAATGGGGGAATGAACCATATTGACTCTGGTACTCCTTGTACACAGTCTAATATCTATCTATCAGTGGAGGAATGAACCATATTGACTCTGGTACTCCTTGTACACAGTCTAATATCTATCTTCTAGTGGGGGAATGAACCATATTGACTCTGGTACTCCTTGTACACAGTCTAATATCTATCTTCCAGTGGGGGAATGAACCATATTGACTCTGGTACTCCTTGTACACAGTCTAATATCTATCTTCCAGTGGAGGAATGAACCATATTGACTCTGGTACTCCTTGTACACAGTCTAATATCTATCTTCCAGTGGAGGAATGAAGCATATTGACTCTGGTACTCCTTGTACACAGTCTAATATCTATCTTCTAGGGGGGAATGAACCATATTGACTCTGGTACTCCTTGTACATAGTCTAATATCTATCTTCTAGTGGGGGAATGAACCATATTGACTCTGGTACTCCTTGTACACAGTCTAATATCTATCTTCTAGTGGGGGAATGAACCATATTGACTCTGGTACTCCTTGTACACAGTCTAATATCTATCTTCTAGGGGGGAATGAACCATATAGACTCTGGTACTCCTTGTACACAGTCTAATATCTATCTTCTAGTGGGGGAATGAACCATATTGACTCTGGTACTCCTTGTACACAGTCTAATATCTATCTTCTAGTGGGGGAATGAACCATATTGACTCTGGTCCTCCTTGTACTCAGTCTAATATCTATCTATTAGTGGAGGAATGAACCATATTGACTCTGGTTCTCCTTGTACACAGTCTAATATCTATCTTCCAGTGGAGGAATGAACCATATTGACTCTGGTACTCCTTGTACACAGTCTAATATCTATCTTCTAGGGGGGAATGAACCATAGTGACTCTGGTACTCCTTGTACACAGTCTAATATCTATCTATCAGTGGAGGAATGAACCATATTGACTCTGGTACTCCTTGTACACAGTCTAATATCTATCTTCTAGGGGGGAATGAACCATATTGACTCTGGTACTCCTTGTACACAGTCTAATATCTATCTATCAGTGGAGGAATGAACCATATTGACTCTGGTACTCCTTGTACACAGTCTAATATCTATCTTCCAGTGGAGGAATGAACCATATTGACTCTGGTACTCCTTTAACACAGTCTAATATCTATCTTCTAGGGGGGAATGAACCATATTGACTCTGGTACTCCTTGTACACAGTCTAATATCTATCTATCAGTGGAGGAATGAACCATATTGACTCTGGTCTGGTACTCCTTGTACACAGTCTACTATCTATCTACTAGGGGGGAATGAACCATTGTCACGATCGTGTGGAGGATTGACGGACCAAAACGCAGCTTTAGGAAAATAAGCCATCTCCTTTTTATTGAAGAAGAAGGCAAACGAAACAAACACACTTACGAACTAAACAAAACAAGAAAACGATCGTGAAGCTAAACAACGATGTGCACACACAGGCTACAAACGTATCACATAGACAACTACTCACCACAAACCCATATACTACACCCAACAACCCCTTTACCATAGAATCACCCAAAACCAACAAAACACAAACATTCCCCATGTCACACCCTGACCTAACTAAAATAATAAAGAAAACAAAGAATACTAAGGCCAGGGTGTGACATAACCCCCCCCCTTAAGGTGCGAACTCCGGGCGCACCATTACACAGTCTAGGGGAGGGTCTGGGTGGGCTTCCATCCACGGTGGCGGCTCCGGCTCTGGTTGTGGTCCCCACGTCACCACAGTCCCTAACCGCCTCCTTAGCTTCCTCCAAATGACCCCCCTCCACATTAACCCCACTGCATTAAGGGGCAGTTCCGGACTAAGGGGCAGCTCCGGACTAAGGGGCAGTACCAGGGTAAGGGGCAGTACCAGGGTAAGGGGCAGTACCAGGGTAAGGGGCAGTACCAGGGTAAGGGGCAGTACCAGGGTCAGGGGCAGCTCCGAACTAAGGGGCAGTACCAGGGTAAGGGACAGCACCAGGATAAGGGGCAGCACCAGGATAAGGGGCATCTCCGGACTGAGGAACGGCAGCTCCAGACTGAGGGACTGCAGCTCCGGACCGAGGGACGGCCCATGGCTGGCTGACGGATCTGGCTGCTCCTGGCTAGCTGACGGATCTGGCTGCTCATGGCTAGCTGACGGATCTGGCTGCTCATGGCTAGCTGACGGATCTGGCTGCTCATGGCTAGCTGACGGATCTGGCTGCTCATGGCTAGCTGACGGATCTGGCTGCTCATGGCTAGCTGACGGATCTGGCTGCTCATGGCTAGCTGACGGATCTGGCTGCTCATGGCTGGCTGACGGATCTGGCTGCTCATGGCTGGCTGACGGATCTGGCTGCTCATGGCTGGCTGACGGATCTGGCTGCTCATGGCTGGCTGACGGATCTGGCTGCTCATGGCTAGCTGACGGATCTGGCTGCTCATGGCTAGCTGACGGATCTGGCTGCTCATGGCTAGCTGACGGATCTGGTTGCTCATGGCTAGCTGACGGATCTGGCTGCTCATGGCTAGCTGACGGATCTGGCTGCTCATGGCTAGCTGACGGATCTGGCTGCTCATGGCTGGCTGACGGATCTGGCTGCTCATGGCTGGCTGACGGATCTGGCTGCTCATGGCTAGCTGACGGATCTGGCTGCTCATGGCTAGCTGACGGATCTGGCTGCTCATGGCTAGCTGACGGATCTGGCTGCTCATGGCTAGCTGACGGATCTGGCTGCTCATGGCTAGCTGACGGATCTGGCTGCTCATGGCTAGCTGACGGATCTGGCTGCTCATGGCTGGCTGACGGATCTGGCTGCTCAGGGCTGGCTGACTGATCTGGCTGCTCCTGTCTGATTGGCGGCTCTGGCTGATCCTGTCTGGTTGGCGGCTCTGGCAGATCCTGTCTGGTTGGCGGCTCTGGCAGATCCTGTCTGGTTGGCGGCTCTGGCAGATCCTGTCTGACGGACGGCTCTAGCGGCTCCTGTCTGTCTGGCGGCTCTAGCGGCTCCTGTCTGGCGGACGGCTCAGTAGGCTCATGGCAGACGGGCGGCTTTGCAGGCTCATGGCAGACGGGCGGCTTTGCAGGCTCATGGCAGACGGATGGCTCAGATGGCGCTGGGGAGACGGATGGCTCAGATGGCGCTGGGGAGACGGATGGCTCAGATGGCGCTGGGGAGACGGATGGCTCAGATGGCGCTTGGCAGACGGGCAGTTCAGTCATCGCTGTGCAGACGGCAGACTCCTGCCGGCTGAGGCGCACTGTAGGCCTGGTGCGTGGTGCCGGGACTGGTGGCACCGGACTGGGGACACGCATCTCAGGGCTAGTGCGGGGAGCAGCAACAGGACGCACAGGACTCTGGGGAGACACAGGAGGCTTGGTGCGTGGTTTAGGCACTGGTGGTAAAGGGCTGGAGACACGCACCATATAGCTAGTGCGTGGAGGAGGCACTGGTGGTACTGGGTTGGGGCGGGGAGGTGGCACCGGAAATACCGGACCGTGCAGGCGTACTGGCTCCCTTGAACGCCGAGCCTGCCCAACCCTACCTGGTTGTATGCTCCCCGTCGCCTGACCAGTGCGGGGAGGTGGAATAACCCGCACCGGCCTATGTAGGCGAACCGGGGACACCATGCGTAAGGCTGGTGCCATGTACGCCGGCCCGAGGAGACGCACTGGTGACCAGATGCGTTGGGCCGGCTTCATGACATACGGCTCAACGCTCAGTCTAGCCCGGCCGATACGTGGAGCTGAAATGTACCGAACCGGGCTATGCACGCGTACAGGAGACACCGTGCGCTCTACTGCGTAACACGGTGTCTGCCCGTACTCTCGCTCTCCACGGTAAGTACAGGGAGTAGGCGCAGGTTTCCTACCTGACTTCGCCACACTCCCTTTAAGGCCCCCCCCAAGAAATTTTGGGGTTGTACTCACGGGCTTCCAGCCTTGTCTCCGTGCTGCCTCCTCATATCGCCTCCTCTCGGCTTTAGCTGCCTCCAGCTCTTCACGAGGAAGGCGATATTCTCCCGGTTGTGCCCACGGCCCCTTACCATCCAGTATCTCCTCCCATGTCCACGAATCCTGTGTAGGTGGGTCCTGTTGCCGCTTTCCATGCCGCTTGGTCCTGTATTGGTGAGTAGTTCTGTCACGATCGTGTGGAGGATTGACGGACCAAAACGCAGCTTTAGGAAAATAAGCCATCTCCTTTTTATTGAAGAAGAAGGCAAACGAAACAAACACACTTACGAACTAAACAAAACAAGAAAACGATCGTGAAGCTAAACAACGATGTGCACACACAGGCTACAAACGTATCACATAGACAACTACTCACCACAAACCCATATACTACACCCAACAACCCCTTTACCATAGAATCACCCAAAACCAACAAAACACAAACATTCCCCATGTCACACCCTGACCTAACTAAAATAATAAAGAAAACAAAGAATACTAAGGCCAGGGTGTGACAACCATATTGACTCTGGTACTCCTTGTACACAGTCTAATATCTATCTTCTAGTGGGGGAATGAACCATATTGACTCTGGTACTCCTTGTACAGAGTCTAATATCTATCTTCCAGTGGAGGAATGAACCATATTGACTCTGGTCTGGTACTCCTTGTACACAGTCTAATATCTATCAGTGGAGGAATGAACCATATTGACTCTGGTACTCCTTGTACACAGTCTAATATCTATCTTCCAGTGGGGGAATGAACCATATTGACTCTGGTACTCCTTGTACACAGTCTAATATCTATCTTCTAGGGGGGAATGAACCATATTGACTCTGGTACTCCTTGTACACAGTCTAATATCTATCTATCAGTGGAGGAATGAACCATATTGACTCTGGTACTCCTTGTACACAGTCTAATATCTATCTTCCAGTGGAGGAATGAACCATATTGACTCTGGTACTCCTTGTACACAGTCTAATATCTATCTTCCAGTGGAGGAATGAACCATATTGACTCTGGTACTCCTTGTACACAGTCTAATATCTATCTATCAGTGGAGGAATGAACCATATTGACTCTGGTACTCCTTGTACACATTCTAATATCTATCTTCCAGTGGAGGAATGAACCATATTGACTCTGGTACTCCTTGTACACATTCTAATATCTATCTTCTAGGGGGGAATGAACCATATTGACTCTGGTACTCCTTGTACACAGTCTAATATCTATCTATCAGTGGAGTAATGAACCATATTGACTCTGGTCTGGTACTCCTTGTACACAGTCTACTATCTATCTTCTAGGGGGGAATGAACCATATTGACTCTGGTACTCCTTGTACACAGTCTAATATCTATCTTGTAGTGGAGGAATGAACCATATTGACTCTGGTACTCCTTGTACACAGCCTAATATCTATCTTCTAGTGGGGAATGAACCATATTGACTCTGGTACTCCTTGTACACAGTCTAATATCTATCTATCAGTGGAGGAATGAACCATATTGACTCTGGTCTGGTACTCCTTGTACACAGTCTACTATCTATCTTCTAGGGGGGAATGAACCATATTGACTCTGGTACTCCTTGTACACAGTCTAATATCTATCTTGTAGTGGAGGAATGAACCATATTGACTCTGGTACTCCTTGTACACAGCCTAATATCTATCTTCTAGTGGGGAATGAACCATATTGACTCTGGTACTCCTTGTACACAGTCTAATATCTATCTTCCAGTGGAGGAATGAACCATATTGACTCTGGTACTCCTTGTACACAGTCTAATATCTATCTTCTAGTGGGGGAATGAACCATATTGACTCTGGTACTCCTTGTACACAGTCTAATATCTATCTATCAGTGGAGGAATGAACCATATTGACTCTGGTACTCCTTGTACACAGTCTAATATCTATCTTCTAGGGGGGAATGAACCATATTGACTCTGGTACTCCTTGTACACAGTCTAATATCTATCTTCTAGGGGGGAATGAACCATATTGACTCTGGTCTGGTACTCCTTGTACACAGTCTAATATCTATCTTCTAGTGGGGGAATGAACCACATTGACTCTGGTACTCCTTGTACACAGTCTAATATCTATCTATCAGTGGAGGAATGAACCATATTGACTCTGGTACTCCTTGTACACAGTCTAATATCTATCTTCCAGTGGAGGAATGAACCATATTGACTCTGGTACTCCTTGTACACAGTCTAATATCTATCTTCTAGGGGGGAATGAACCATATTGACTCTGGTACTCCTTGTACACAGTCTAATATCTATCTTCTAGGGGGGAATGAACCATATTGACTCTGGTACTCCTTGTACACAGTCTAATATCTATCTTCCAGTGGAGGAATGAACCATATTGACTCTGGTACTCCTTGTACACAGTCTAATATCTATCTTCTAGTGGGGGAATGAACCATATTGACTCTGGTACTCCTTGTACACAGTCTAATATCTATCTATCAGTGGAGGAATGAACCATATTGACTCTGGTACTCCTTGTACACAGTCTAATATCTATCTTCTAGGGGGGAATGAACCATATTGACTCTGGTACTCCTTGTACACAGTCTAATATCTATCTTCTAGGGGGGAATGAACCATATTGACTCTGGTCTGGTACTCCTTGTACACAGTCTAATATCTATCTTCTAGTGGGGGAATGAACCACATTGACTCTGGTACTCCTTGTACACAGTCTAATATCTATCTATCAGTGGAGGAATGAACCATATTGACTCTGGTACTCCTTGTACACAGTCTAATATCTATCTTCCAGTGGAGGAATGAACCATATTGACTCTGGTACTCCTTGTACACAGTCTAATATCTATCTTCTAGGGGGGAATGAACCATATTGACTCTGGTACTCCTTGTACACAGTCTAATATCTATCTTCTAGGGGGGAATGAACCATATTGACTCTGGTACTCCTTGTACACAGTCTAATATCTATCTTCCAGTGGAGGAATGAACCATATTGACTCTGGTACTCCTTGTACACAGTCTAATATCTATCTTCTAGTGGGGGAATGAACCATATTGACTCTGGTACTCCTTGTACACAGTCTAATATCTATCTATCAGTGGAGGAATGAACCATATTGACTCTGGTACTCCTTGTACACAGTCTAATATCTATCTTCCAGTGGAGGAATGAACCATATTGACTCTGGTACTCCTTGTACACAGTCTAATATCTATCTTCTAGGGGGGAATGAACCATATTGACTCTGGTACTCCTTGTACACAGTCTAATATCTATCTTCCAGTGGAGGAATTAACCATATTGACTCTGGTACTCCTTGTACACAGTCTAATATCTATCTTCCAGTGGAGGAATGAACCATATTGACTCTGGTACTCCTTGTACACAGTCTAATATCTATCTATCAGCCTAATTAATGTTTTTAATATGTTACTTGTTCCTTTTATTATTTAGAACATATTTTTGTATTTTGTTTTTGTCATTTCACTGTAATGTCTACACCTGTTGTATTCAGCACGTGACCAATACAATTTGATTTGAATGGTCCAGGGATTCTAACCTGAATACACACTGTTTCAATACTGACCTCTGCTGGTTAAAGTTCCTATGACAGGTATTATTATTACAGCTGCTCCACGTTGAGCCTGTTATTTTGAAGCCTTCACTGTAAAGTCTGATCTCAGAGTCGTAACTTCTGACTCCGTTTACAATGTACCAGAAGTTCAGTTTGCTCCGTATCACACATAAGTCTGAACAGAACAAATCATATCATATCAAATCAAATTGTATTTGTCACATGCTTCGTTAACAGCAGGTGTAGACTAACAGTGAAGTGCTTACTTACACACAATACAACAGAGACCCTTCATATCACACATATGACTGAACAGAACACACACTGCAACAGAACACACACTGCAACAGAACACCCACTGCAACAGAACACCCACTGCAACAGAACACACACTACAACAGAACACACACTACAACAGAACACCCACTGCAACAGAACACCCACTGCAACAGAACACATGCTACAACAGAACACATACTGCAACAGAACACACACTGCAACAGAACACCCACTGCAACAGAACACCCACTGCAACAGAACACACACTACAACAGAACACCCACTACAACAGAACACACACTGCAACAGAACACATACTACAACAGAACACCCACTGCAACAGAACACCCACTGCAACAGAACACCCACTACAACAGAACACCCACTGCAACAGAACACCCACTACAACAGAACACCCACTGCAACAGAACACCCACTGCAACAGAACACCCACTGCAACAGAACATACACTACAACAGAACACCCACTGCAACAGAACACACACTGCAACAGAACACACACTGCAACAGAACACCCACTACAACAGAACACACACTGCAAAAGAACACCCACTGAAACAGAACACCCACTGCAACAGAACACCCACTACAACAGAACACCCACTGCAACAGAACACACACTGCAACAGAACACACACTACAACAGAACACCCACTACAACAGAACACCCACTACAACAGAACACACACTGCAACAGAACACCCACTGCAACAGAACACCCACTGCAACAGAACACCCACTACAACAGAACACACACTGCAAAAGAACATTCACTGCAACAGAACACCCACTGCAACAGAACACCCACTACAACAGAACACCCACTGCAACAGAACACACACTGCAACAGAACACACACTACAACAGAACACCCACTACAACAGAACACACACTGCAACAGAACACCCACTGCAACAGAACACCCACTGCAACAGAACACACACTGCAAAAGAACATTCACTGCAACAGAACACCCACTGCAACAGAACACACACTGCAACAGAACACCCACTGCAACAGAACACACACTGCAACAGAACACCCACTGCAACAGAACACCCACTGCAACAGAACACCCACTGCAACAGAACACACACTAGAACAGAATGAGCCAGTGCCACAGGGCTCTAAGATACCATCTATACTTATGACACTGTCATAGTCATGAATGAGACGCATGAACACAGCAGCCTATGTGATTATAATGTAGTTGGGGGGACGCCAGTGTCAGTGTTCCTCTGAGCTCTCTTGCAGGAAGTAGACCAGAGGTTCTGGCTGATAAGTGTCATGCTTCTCTTGCTGTGTTCAAGGGATTCACTGATACAATGAATGCTCCCCGACAGCTTTGTTTGTGTGAAGAGATGCAAATTAACACCATCATTTGTTTTATGAGAGTGTGGGTTTGTGTGAGTGTACGCAATGCTTTCGTGTGTGTGTGTGTGTGTGTGTGTGTGTGTGTGTGTGTGTGTGTGTGTGTGTGTGTGTGTGTGTGTGTGTGTGTGTGTGTGTGTGTGTGTGTGTGTGTGTGTGTGTGTGTGTGATGGAGAGTTAGTGATACTAATGTTCAGTAGTTTTCAGGAGCTCCAGATGGCCCTCCGTTAATAGCCGTAGTAAATCAGAGAGAGAGTGCTGATCTGGACCATGGGGCAGCCTGGTCTCATGGACTAGACGTAACATAGTAGAAGTAGATCAGGGACACTCAAATTAGTATGATATGTTACGGTTGGTATGGTTACATAAGACAGAAGGTATAGCGTGAACCTCTAGCAACCCAAAGGTTGTGTGTTCAAATCTTATCTTGGACAATTTTAGCATTTTAGCTAATTAGCTACTTTGCAACTACTTAGCATGTTAGCTAACCCTTCCCCTAACCCTAACCTTAACCTTTTATTCTAACTCCTAACCCTAACCTTAAGCCCTAACCCCTAGCCTAGTTAACGTTAACCACAAAAAAATAGAATTTGTAACAATGTACTAATTGCAATTTGTAACATATCCTACGAATTGTAATTCGTAACATATCATATGAAATGGATGATGGTATCCACAAATTAGAAACCCAGTCTAATATCCCAAACAGCAAGCAATGCAGGAGTAGAAGCACTGTGGCTAGGAAACACGCCCTAGAAAGCAGGAACCTAGAAAGAAACCTAGAGAGGAACCAGGCTCTGAAGGGTGGCCAGTCCTCTTCTGGCTCGGCCGGTTGGAGATAAGACTACATGGCAAATAAGGCCAGATCGTTCTTCAAGATGTTCAAACGTTTATAGATGAAATAAAATAATAAAATAATAATCACAGTGGTTGTAGAGGGTGCAACAGGTCAGCACCTCAGTGGACAAGACAGCAGGTGCGGTAGAGAATGTAACATATCATACTTAATGGAGGGAGACAGATTTATATTTACTATGTCACGTCCAGGCTGGATGGGGCTGCTGGCTACTGCAGTATGGAGCCTCATATCAAGGTGAGAGTGAATCTAAGCCATTACATGAGATGAGAGCAGGCTGGAAGGGACAGAATGGTCAGAGAAACATCCCTGGTTGTGACTGTAATGGATGGGATGCGTTTGGGATTGAATTCAGAACAAAATGAAAACTAGAACAAGATGGAGAAACAGTGACTGTCGAGGTTTCAGTCCTCTCCCTTTCCAATATGTTGAAGTGGTGTTTTCAGTCCTCTCCCTCTCCAATATGTTGAAGTGGTGTTTTCAGTCCTCTCCCTTTCCAATATGTTGAAGTGGTGTTTTCAGTCCTCTCCCTTTTCAATATGTTGAAGTGGTGTTTTCAGTCCTCTCCCTCTCCAATATGTTGAAGTGGTGTTTTCAGTCCTCTCCCTTTCCAATATGTTGAAGTGGTGTTTTCAGTCCTCTCCCTTTCCAATATGTTGAAGTGGTGTTTTCAGTCCTCTCCCTCTCCAATATGTTGAAGTGGTGTTTTCAGTCCTCTCTCTTTCCAATATGTTGAAGTGGTGTTTTCAGTCCTCTCCCTTTCCAATGTGTTGAAGTGGTGTTTTCAGTATTCTCCCTCTCCAATATGTTGAAGTGGTGTTTTCAGTCATCTCCCTCTCCAATATGTTGAAGTGGTGTTTTCAGTACTCTCCCTTTCAAATTTGTTGAAGTGGTGTTTTCAGTATTCTCCCTCTCCAATATGTTGAAGTGGTGTTTTCAGTCATCTCCCTCTCCAATATGTTGAAGTGGTGTTTTCAGTCCTCTCCCTTTCCAATATGTTGAAGCGGTGTTTTCAGTCCTCTCCATTTCCAATATGTTGAAGTTGTGTTTTTAGTCCTCTCTCTCTCCAAAATGTTGAAGTGGTGTTTTCAGCCCTCTCCCTCTCCAATATGTTGAAGTGGTGTTTTCAGTCTTCTCCCTCTCCAATATGTTGAAGTGGTGTTTTCAGTATTCTCCCTCTCCAATATGTTGAAGTGGTGTTTTCAGTCCTCTCCCTCTCCAATATGTTGAAGTGGTGTTTTCAGTCCTCTCCCTCTCCAATATGTTGAAGTGGTGTTTTCAGTCCTCTCCCTCTCCAATATGTTGAAGTGGTGTTTTCAGTCCTCTCCCTCTCAATATGTTGAAGTTGTGTCTTCAGTCCTCTCCCTCTCCAATATGTTGAAGTGGTGTTTTCAGTCCTCTCCCTCTACAATATGTTGAAGTGGTGTTTTCAGTCCTCTCCCTCTCCAATATGTTGAAGTAGTGTTTTCAGTCCTCTCCCTCTACAATATGTTGAAGTGGTGTTTTCAGTCCTCTCCCTCTACAATGTGTTGAAGTGGTGTTTTCAGTCCTCTCCCTCTCCAATATGTTGAAGTAGTGTTTTCAGTCCTCTCCCTTTCCAATATGTTGAAGTGGTGTTTTCAGTCCTCTCCCTTTCCAATGTGTTGAAGTGGTGTTTTCAGTATTCTCCCTCTCCAATATGTTGAAGTGGTGTTTTCAGTCATCTCCCTCTCCAATATGTTGAAGTGGTGTTTTCAGTACTCTCCCTTTCAAATTTGTTGAAGTGGTGTTTTCAGTCCTCTCCCTTTCCAATATGTTGAAGTGGTGTTTTCAGTCCTCTCCCTTTTCAATATGTTGAAGTGGTGTTTTCAGTCCTCTCCCTCTCCAATATGTTGAAGTGGTGTTTTCAGTCCTCTCCCTTTCCAATATGTTGAAGTGGTGTTTTCAGTCCTCTCCCTTTCCAATATGTTGAAGTGGTGTTTTCAGTCCTCTCCCTCTCCAATATGTTGAAGTGGTGTTTTCAGTCCTCTCTCTTTCCAATATGTTGAAGTGGTGTTTTCAGTCCTCTCCCTTTCCAATGTGTTGAAGTGGTGTTTTCAGTATTCTCCCTCTCCAATATGTTGAAGTGGTGTTTTCAGTCATCTCCCTCTCCAATATGTTGAAGTGGTGTTTTCAGTACTCTCCCTTTCAAATTTGTTGAAGTGGTGTTTTCAGTATTCTCCCTCTCCAATATGTTGAAGTGGTGTTTTCAGTCATCTCCCTCTCCAATATGTTGAAGTGGTGTTTTCAGTCCTCTCCCTTTCCAATATGTTGAAGCGGTGTTTTCAGTCCTCTCCATTTCCAATATGTTGAAGTTGTGTTTTTAGTCCTCTCTCTCTCCAAAATGTTGAAGTGGTGTTTTCAGCCCTCTCCCTCTCCAATATGTTGAAGTGGTGTTTTCAGTCTTCTCCCTTTCCAATGTGTTAAAGTGGTGTATTCAGTAGTCTCCCTTTCAAATTTGTTGAAGTGGTGTTTTCAGTATTCTCCCTCTCCAATATGTTGAAGTGGTGTTTTCAGTCCTCTCCCTCTCCAATATGTTGAAGTGGTGTTTTCAGTCCTCTCCCTCTCTAATATGTTGAAGTGGTGTTTTCAGTCCTCTCCCTTTACAATATGTTGAAGTGGTGCCTTCAGTCCTCTCCCTCTCTAATATGTTGAAGTGGTGTTTTCAGTCCTCTCCCTCTACAATATGTTGAAGTGGTGTTTTCAGTCCTCTCCCTCTCCAAAATGTTGAAGTGGTGTTTTCAGTCCTCTCCCTCTCCAAAATGTTGAAGTGGTGTTTTCAGTCCTCTCCCTCTACAATATGTTGAAGTGGTGTTTTCAGTCCTCTCCCTCTCCAAAATGTTGAAGTGGTGTTTTCAGTCCTCTCCCTCTCCAAAATGTTGAAGTGGTGTTTTCAGTCCTCTCCCTCTACAATATGTTGAAGTGGTGTTTTCAGTCCTCTCCCTCTACAATATGTTGAAGTGGTGTTTTCAGTCCTCTCCCTCTCCAAAATGTTGAAGTGGTGTTTTCAGTCCTCTCCCTCTCCAAAATGTTGAAGTGGTGTTTTCAGTCCTCTCCCTCTACAATATGTTGAAGTGGTGTTTTCAGTCCTCTCCCTCTCCAAAATGTTGAAGTGGTGTTTTCAGTCCTCTCCCTCTCCAAAATGTTGAAGTGGTGTTTTCAGTCCTGTAGAGGACGGTTAGATAAAAATGGCAAGCCTGTTCCTCTGAGAACAGATTTCAGTGTGGATGTAAAGATATGGTATATAGAAGGTGTGGGTCGATGGCAACATTGCACAGTCCATTCATTCTTGTTCTCTCTCTCTCTCTCTCTCTCTCTCTCTCTCTCCTCTCTCTCTCTCTCTCTCTCTCTCTCTCTCTCTCTCTCTCTCTCTCTCTCTCTCTCTCTCTCTCTCTCTCTCTCTCTCTCTCTCTCTCTCTCTCTCTCTCTCTCTCTCTCTCTCTCTCTCTCTCTCTGTTGCTGTATGTCCCTCTCTCCTCTTTCTCTCTCTCTGTCCCTCTCAATTCAATTCAATTCAAGGGGCTTTATTGGCATGGGAAACATGTGTTAACATTGCCAAAGCAAGTGAGGTAGATAATATTCAAAAGTGGAATAAACAATCAAAATTAACAGTAAACATTACACATACAGAAGTTTAAAAACAATAAAGACATTACAAATGTCATATTATATATATATATATATATATATATATTATATATATATATATATATATATATATATATATATATACAGTGTTGTAACAATGTACAAATGGTTAAAGTAGCATAAATATGGGTTGTATTTACAATGGTGTTTGTTCTTCACTGGTTGCCCTTTTCTTGTGGCAACAGGTCACAAATCTTGCTGCTGTGATGGAACACTGTGGTATTTCTCCCAGTAGAAATGGGAGTTTATCAAAATTGGATTTGTTTTCGAACTCTTTGTGGATCTGTGTAATCTGAGGGAAATATGTCTCTCTAATATGGTCATACATTGGGCAGGAGGTTAGGAAGTGCAGCTCAGTTTCCACCTCATTTTGTGGGTAGTGTTCACATAGCCTGTCTTCTCTTGAGAGCCATGTCTGCCTACGGCGGCCTTTCTTAATAGCAAGGCTATGCTCACTGAGTCTGTATATAGTCAAAGCTTTCCTTAAGTTTGGGTCAGTCACAGTGGTCAGGTACTCTGCCACTGTGTACTCTCTGTTTAGGGCCAAATAGCATTCTAGTTTGCTCAGTTTTTTTGTTAATTCTTTCCAATGTGTCAAGTAATTATCTTTTTGTTTTCTCATGATTTGGTTGGGTCTAATTGTCCTGGGGCTCTGTGGGGTGTGTTTGTGAACAGAGCCCTAGGACCAGCTTGCTTAGGGGACTCTTCTCCAGGTTCATCTCTCTGTAGGTGATGGCTTTGTTATGGAAGGTTTGGGAATCGCGTCTGTCTGTCTGTCTGTCTGTCTGTCTGTCTGTCTGTCTGTCCCCCTCTCTCTCTCTCTCTCTCTCTCTGTCCCTCTCTCACTCTCTCTCTCTCTCTGTCCCTCTCTCCCTCTCTCTTTCTCTGTCTTTCTCTGTCCCTCTCTCTCTCTCTGTCTCTCTCTGCCCCCCCCCTCTCTCTCTCGCTCTCCCCCTTTCTCTATCCCTCCCTCTCCCCTCTCCTCTTCTCTCTCCATGAATCATTCTACTCCATAGTCACGTAAGAGTCTCTGTTCAGTATGTGGCTCACTGTCCCTCATGTGTCTTAGTGGCTGTGTGTTCTGCTAGGTCCTGCACACATTAACCTTCAACCTCCCTTCCCTTCAGCCCTGCTTATTCTCTCCTGTGGCTCGTCATTGGAGGCCAGCAGTGGGGGCTGTGTGCCGTGTAGTAGGAGAGTATGGAGATGGTTTCCCTTTGTGGCCCTGCGGGGAACATGGGGCGTGTCCTGGTGTCTGACTCTCTCTGAATGCCAACCATAACTCACGATCAATCACCAGCATCTGTACTGGGGTTATGCATAGTATATTGATAGATAGACAATTTCAGTGATACTACGCTCTGCGGAGTGTACAGGACTAACTCTCTGCTGGTCAAATGTCACACTGCGGAAAAACAGAATGTAGTAGAATGAACAATTCCTGGCTTCATTTGACACCTTACATCTGTATTGCATGGGATGCCAGCTTTAGCTGTTAGCTCTGAATGTACATGCTACAGAGTCAGACAGAGATCCAAATTTGAGAGAGTCTTTGGAAAAAGCCTGTCACCACCGTGTCGTGTCTGCCAGTTTGTAGCTGGCTAAATGAGGCTCCATCTGTCTCCCTTCTGAACCGCAACAGTCACACACAGTACCAGGTCAGCCTACTGTACAAATGATTGACAAAAACAACACTCAAATATGAACAAGGGGAAAGCAGAGACATTTTGTAAAAAATGCTCATTTCTCAGGTCTTAGGCTATTGCTGCAAGTTGTGTGTGGGGGAACCATTAACCTCTCAGACAGGGTGATGAGGGTATGGTCCGGCCTGGAATGAGACACAGGCTGTAGAAATAGTTATTGAGTGACCCTGACTCACTAGGTGTCTGACCTGACTCACTAGGTGTCTGACCTGACTCACTAGGTGTCTGACCTGACTGACTAGGTGTCTGACCTGACTCACTAGGTGTCTGACCTGACTCACTAGGTGTCTGACCTGACTCACTAGGTGTCTGACCTGACTCACTAGGTGTCTGACCTGACTCACTAGGTGTCTGACCTGACTCACTAGGTGTCTGACCTGACTCATTAGGTGTCTGACCTGACTCACTAGGTGTCTGACCTGACTCATTAGGTGTCTGACCTGACTCACTAGGTGTCTGACCTGACTCACTAGGTGTCTGACCTGACTCACTAGGTGTCTGACCTGACTGACTAGGTGTCTGACCTGACTCACTAGGTGTCTGACCTGACTGACTAGGTGTCTGACCTGACTAACTAGGTGTCTGACCTGACTGACTAGGTGTCTGACCTGACTGACTAGGTGTCTGACCTGACTCACTAGGTGTCTGACCTGACTGACTAGGTGTCTGACCTGACTCACTAGGTGTCTGACCTGACTCACTAGGTGTCTGACCTGACTCACTAGGTGTCTGACCTGACGCATTAGGTGCCTGACCTGACGCATTAGGTGTCTGACCTGACTGACTAGGTGTCTGACCTGACTCACTAGGTGTCTGACCTGACTCACTAGGTGTCTGACCTGACTGACTAGGTGTCTGACCTGACTCACTAGGTGTCTGACCTGACTCACTAGGTGTCTGACCTGACTCACTAGGTGTCTGACCTGACTCACTAGGTGTCTGACCTGACTCACTAGGTGTCTGACCTGACTCACTAGGTGTCTGACCTGACTCACTAGGTGTCTGACCTCACTGACTAGGTGTCTGACCTCACTGACTAGGTGTCTGACCTGACTCACTAGGTGTCTGACCTGACTCACTAGGTGTCTGACCTGACTCACTAGGTGTCTGACCTGACTCACTAGGTGTCTGATCTGACTCACTAGGTGCCTGACCTGACTGACTAGGTGTCTGACCTGACTGACTAGGTGTCTGACCTGACTCTCTAGGTGTCTGACCTGACTCTCTAGGTGTCTGACCTGACTCACTAGGTGTCTGACCTGACTCACTAGGTGTCTGACCTGACTCTGTAGACCTCTGTGGCTGGGGGAGGTATTGACTAAGACATTGCCATTGACCATTCAGGTCAAGGGGTTCCTCAATCAGGTGGCATTTTGATACTATTCACTGTTCATTCAAACTATAGAACCTCAAACTCTTACATTAGGATATGTGTGTCTGTGTGTATTTGGATGTGTGTGTCTGTATGTGTGTGTGTGTGTGTGTGTGTGTGTGTGTGCTGCGACATGCGTGCATCTGTGTGCCAGTCCCTGGTGCTCACTGTGTTCCAGGCCCTGTCGTGGTGCCCAGCTCTCCTCCTGTGCCTCCCTGCTGGGCCTCTCTGCACCCCCATCACCCTGCTGTCTGATGGTACTGTGGGCACCGGGAGAGGGGCCAGCACGCCATGCTGAAAGGACAGGTTGACGGATAGAGATAGAAGATAAAAACAGAGGGATGGAGAGAGAGATGGAGAGAGAGAGGGGGATGGAGAGAGAGAGAGGGATGGAGAGAGAGAGAGAGGGATGGAGAGAGAGAGAGAGGGATGGAGAGAGAAAGAGAGGGATGGAGAGAGAGAAGTGGAGAGAGAGAGAGGGGGATGGAGAGAGAGAGAAGTGGAGAGAGAGAGAGGGGGATGGAGAGAGAGAGAGGGGGATGGAGAGAGAGAGGGTTTGAGAGAGAGAGAGGGATGGAGAGAGAGAGGGGGATGGAGAGAGAGAGGGATGGAGAGAGAGAGAGAGGGGGATGGAGAGAGAGAGAGACAGAGAGGGATGGAGAGAGAGAGGGGTAGAGAGAGAGAGGGGGGGATGGAGAGTGGGGGAGGGGGGTGGAGAGAGGGGGATGGAGAGAGAGAGGGATGGAGAGAGACAGAGAGGGATGGAGAGAGAGAGGGGGATGAGAGAGAGAGGGGGGAGTGGAGAGAGGGGGATGGAGAGAGAGAGAGAGAGAGAGAGGGATGGATGGAGAGAGAGAGAGGGATGGAGAGAGAGCGGGGGATGGAGAGAGAGAGAGGGATGGAGAGAGACAGAGAGGGATGGAGAGAGAGAGAAGGATGTAGAGAGACAGAGAGGGATGAGAGAGAGAGAGGGATGGAGAGAGACAGAGAGACAGAGAGGGATGGAGAGAAAGAGGGATGGAGAGAGAGAGAGAGAGGGATAAGGGATGTAAGAAGTAGCTTCAAGTTTTACTGTCACATGCACAAGTACAGTGAAATGAATTTCTTGCAAACTCAAAACCCAAATATGCAATAATCAATAGCAAAGTTTTACCAGAAAAAACACAAGAAAAAGTGATAGGAAATATGAAATACGCAATAAAGTAAGTAACTAACTTTAAGATAGAAAGCATACTATATAGAGGAAATGTTTTCACAGTCAGCTCCAATACAACCACATACTGTATCGTAGGAAGGACAGTAGGATGTAGCAACCACATACTGTATCGTAGGAAGGACAGTAGGATGTAACAACCATATACTGTATCATAGGAAGAACAGTAGGTTGTAACAACCACATACTGTATCGCAGGAAGGACAGTAGGATGTAACAACCACATACTGTATCGCAGGAAGGACAGTAGGATGTAACAACCACATACTGTATCGTAGGAAAAACAGTAGGATGTAACAACCACATACTGTATCGCAGGAAGGACAGTAGGATGTAACAACCACATACTGTATCGTAGGAAGGACAGTAGGATGTAACAACCACATACTGTATCGCAGGAAGGACAGTAGGATGTAACAACCACATACTGTATCGTAGGAAGGACAGTAGGATGTAACAACCACATACTGTATCGTAGGAAGGACAGTAGGATGTAACAACCACATACTGTATCGCAGGAAGAACAGTAGGATGTAACAACCACATACTGTATCGTAGGAAGAACAGTAGGATGTAACAACCACATACTGTATCGTAGGAAGAACAGTAGGATGCATGGTAATTATATTACTATCTCTATTACTATTACTAACCCCCCCCCCCCCCCATAGTTAAAAATGTACATAATCTCCTCTGGCCCAGTGTGTTTATGTGTGTGTGAGGTACAGAGAGAGCTCATTGACAATCTCTACTCTCTGAAGAAGCAGAGGCTTCTCTCACACCTCTCCTCTCTCCTCTCCTCTCCCTCCTCTCGTCTCTCCTCTCCTCTCCTCTCCTCTCCTCTCCTCTCCTCTCCTCTCACACCTCTCTCCTCTCTCTCCTCTCACACCTCTCCTCTCCTCTCCTCTCCTCACCTCCCCTCTATTCTCTCTCCTCTCCTCTCCTCTCACTCCTCTCCTCTCACTCCTCTCTCTCCTCTCTCTCCTCTCTCTCTCTCTCCTCTCCTCTCCTCTCCTCTCCTCTCCTCTCCTCTCCTCTCCTCTCATCTCCTCTCCTCTCACACACAAAGCCCTTCTACCAATATACCTGAGATTCAAACTTTCAATTCCAACTGTGACACTTGTACTTTCTAGATTGACTTTCACATATTCTTTCACCTATTCACCTGTTCACTTTGTTTCACTTCAAGTGATTGACATTGACTGTCAACAGGCTGTGACTGCATGGACTTCTGGAGGGTTGTGTGCGTTCTAAATGCCTGCACTTTATCTTTACCTTCTCTGCACTAGTAATAATTAGAGGCTAGTTCTAATCAGAGCTTTATCAGGGTTTAGTGTAAAGGGATTCATTATATCAGTAGGACAGCAGGCCCTCAGCATCAGAACATGGTTACCTGGCTGACGAGTCTGAAACACTGTCTTTATGCACTCTGTTATTCATACAACTCATGAGGAAGGACACTGTCTTTATGCACACAACTCATGAGGAAGGACACTGTCTTTATGCACTCTGTTATTCACACAACTCATGAGGAAGGACTCTGTCTTTATGCACACAACTCATGAGGAAGGACACTGTCTTTATGCACTCTGTTATTCACACAACTCATGAGGAAGGACTCTGTCTTTATGCACTCTGTTATTCACACAACTCATGAGGAAGGACACTGTCTTTAGGCACTCTGTTATGCACACAACTCATGAGGAAGGACACTGTCTTTATGCACTCTGTTATTCACACAACTCATGAGGAAGGACTCTGTCTTTATGCACTCTGTTATTCCCACAACTCATGAGGAAGGAGGGAGGGTGTGGGTGCAGAGAGGGGCTGGGGGATGGGGGATGGGGTAGGCAGGGGGGGATGCTGACACCTCCAGTTTCCCACGTTCCCCTGCTCTCACCTGCCCCCTGACAGACCAGGCCGCTGGAGGAAACAAGTCGTGTAACTCAAAACCCACAACTACCGAGCACGCTTTGTAATGAAATATACTGTGTGTCTATTCAAGGAAACGCTCTTACAGCATATGTGTGTTGTGGTATGTTTGTTCAGTAACTTTCTGGCCATGTTCATGTCACCTCTTCTCCATAGTGTCACTGCCAGATTCAGAGAGAAGTGGAACCAGTTAGGCGGTACACATGTCTGTCTGTCTGTCTGTCTGTCTGTCTGTCTGTCTGTCTGTCTGTCTGTCTGTCTGTCTGTCTGTCTGTACAGGCATGTGTCGGGTAGAATGGCAAGCTGCTGTAGGAGCTGTTTGCTCTCTCAGAAAGCACCAGATTAATCTGCTTGAACACACACACACACAGGTCATAGTTGTAGATAAATGGAGGATAGTGAGGTTATGCACGCTGCATAATCCTGACAGAGAGCATCACTAAACGGGCGACAGGACAAGAACCTCTGCACTTGGGAAATAGTCATTCACAGCCCCCGCTTTCTTCTCCCTCCTCTCTCTCCTCTCCTTCCTCTCCCTCCTCTCTCTCTCCTCTGTCTCTGTCTCTCTCCCTCGCTCTTGCTCCCACTCCCTCGCTCTCTCTCTCTGTTCCTCTCTCTGTCAGTCGTGGTGGTTCTCCGTTCCTCAGAGGCTCTGTAGGCAGTGTCAAGGCTGCTGTGTTGAGAAGGCTCTCTCTTTCTGATATATTTCTGATGTTCATATCATGTGATGTAAGAAGAGGTGGGTGGTATATGGAGGGGGAAGAGGGACACACAGACTGTTAGCCGTGGCCAGTCGCTGCCTGAGAAAGAGGTGTCGGATCAGTGGTGTGTCACTAGTGAGGTCACTGGACCCCACTGCCGCCGAAGTGTCTCTGCTCTGCTACTGCTCTCAGCAACCTCTACATAGCAAGAGGAAAACACTTCTCCCCAGCACTCCTCTCTGTCTCACTTCATGGGAAGTGTCTCCGGTGAAGCTGAGCCCATAAGCATTTCAGCAGGACTGCAATAAATACTCCACCACCAACTTTGACAGGCAGAGAAAGAAGAGGAAGAGGGAAGAGAGAAGACGGAGAGAAAGAAGCGGGATCAATATTTCAGAGCATAGCTCCAGAAATCCAGGCTTTACTCTGCCTGTCTGCCCATTCTGGAATTATTGTCAGCCTCCTCAGCCACCTCGCTAACACTGCTGCTGCTGCCTTCACAGGGATCAGTCCAATCCTGCAGGAAGTGGGGGGGTGTCAGAGTTGGCTGTGGGTGGTGTGACCTGTGCCAAAACTGTGAAGGAGGAGGAGGAAGGGGAGGCGGTGTTGTTGTTGTACTGTGAACCCCCCTCCCAGCTGTATGTGATGTGAGAGAACCAGGCGCATCTCTCCCTGCGACCCTCTCCTCTTTGCTCTAGCCCCAGTGAGAGCCGTGGATGCAGGCATGGCTGCCAGGCAGATGCCCCTGCTGCTGCTGCTGCTGGAGGTGCTGAGTGCAGTATGTATGCCAGGGGAAGGACAGGGGAGGTACAAGAGTGGCTGGAGGTGGAAAGGTGACAGGATCCGTGAGTAACCCCTCCTCCATTTCCCAAAAACGACTACTCTTTCTCTCTTTCTCTCTTTCTCTCTTGTTGTCACACACCTATCTCTCTCCCTCTTTTCTCTCTGATATCAGTTTGATGAAGTTGAGCTCTACCCGTCTGAGGCAGCCGTGTTTATTCAGACATGTCTCGTCTCCGTTCCTTGTTGACAGACAGCTGCAAGTGATTTATCAATGAAAATATGAAATAGCTGGCCTTACCTTCCGGGCTTAGGTTAGCAATGTGTGTGGCACTGAGCTTTGCTTGCAATTATTTGGCTTTGTTAGGACTACTTATAGACACTCTCTATTTTCTCTCTACCTCTCTCCTACTGTATTCCCAGTATGACTAATTCTCCTCCACTCCATTTCAGACAGTCATTAGTTGATCAGTGTTGAGTTGTTAAAAGCTGGTGAGAGCGGCCTGACTGGCAATTTCCTTCCTAGTAAAAAGCTGAGTGTCTCTCTCCAGGCATGAGTGCATTATAGATGCTGAGATGTCATGTGTGTGTGGAGAGCGAGAGAGCGCGAGAGAGAGCGAGAGAGAGAGCGAGAGAGAGAGCGAGAGAGAGAGAGAGAGAGAGAGAGAGAGAGAGAGAGAGAGAGAGAGAGAGAGAGAGAGAGCGAGAGAGAGAGAGAGAGAGACCATCGGTTCACAGTGGGTAGCAGCGCTGCCTTTCCCCCAGCTTTTAGACTGCATGGCTAATGTGATTGCGTGCCACCGCTGTTTGAAGGGAGATCGAGGAGTCTTGATACTGTTCCAAGATTAAATGACTGACTGTGAAATGTACTAAGTCATGGAAGATCTTCTGTCTCCAAGGATACCAGGTCAGTGTGATTTAGCATCACAAGGCAAGGCGCACTTTATAGTGTCGGCTGCTTATGAACGGAAGTTGTCCCTCCAAAGTTGTGGCATTGGTTTCTCTCTAAGGAAACACTTCCTTTCTCATCTGTACCTTACTGATGACTTCCTGGCATGGCTCCAGTCCTGGTGTGTTGTGTGTCATGCGTGGCCAGTCAGTGCACCCTGTCTGATGGCCCGGTGACTACGGCTCAGACCTTCTGTCAGTCTTAAAAAATACAAATAATTTAACCTTATTTATACAGCTTTTTCTCATTGAGATAAAATAAAAAATTTCAAGAGAGACCTCATCCAACAGCAGCAGGGAGAACAAAGTTTAAGTTAAAACAACTTACATACACTAACACAACATTGAACAAAACTATAAACACACATACATCACTACAATTACACATTATGTAAAGAAAACAAATGTCATAACTAACACAAGCCTTACTTAAAAAATGTTGAACCTTTATTTAACTAGGCAAGTCAGATAAGAACAAATTATTATTTACCATCACGGCCTGGGTTAACTGCCTTGTTCAGGGGCAGAACAACAGATTTTTACCTTGTCAGCTCAGGGATTTGAACTATCAACCTTCCGGTTACAGGCCCAACGCTCTAACCACTAGGCTACCTGCTGGTAATAAAAACCTATTTTCAGCTTGAGCTTCCTTCTCTACATGAACAGTGAAGCTCAGCTTGTCATCCACCCACACTCCCAAATATTTGTTCACTTACATCATGTAAAAACCCTTGAATATCAAACTGCTTCCAGTTTCTTTTCGCAATGACACGTGGAGATTGCTTAGGAATTGTATAATCTCTCACACAGGCAATAGCACAGTGATCACTTATGTCAGTCTGCAGCTTATGTCAGTCTGCAGGTCAGAGGTGATGATGTGTTAGCTGTTAGCTGGTTGGAAGTGTTTCACTTTTCACTCTGCAGAAGTTCTCTCTGTCTGAGTGGCTCAAAGTTCTTAATACCTCTTCTGTGACTTCCTCTTAGAATGAAAAAAAAAAGTTTTTGCTGTGGCTGGAAATGCAAGAGTTCAAAGTAAATTCTCACAGTTTTTTGTCTCTCAAACAAACACACACACACACACACACACACACACACACACACACACACACACACACACACACACACACACACACACACACACACACACACACACACACACACACACACACACACACACACACACACACACACACACACACACACACACACACACACACACACATATGCATACACTACAGACACATAAATGTAGGTGTACACTGTGTCTTGCAGTCAAAGCTATTGGTACCATGTGGGTTTTATAGTTGTAATTGAGGGCCCCTGGTCTAGTCTGGTGTGATTTCTCAGTCTGTCTCGTATCTCACCTGATCCCTCACCTCTCACTGACCTGAGACTGAGGGCAATCAAACACAGATTAATATTTATGTACAGGTGCAAGATTCCTTCTGTCAACTCCCATCGTAAAATGAACAGGTGGCTGCAGCTTAACTGGGGATTACAACACTGTACTGAGAAGGGCAGGCGTAGGTTTCTTACCAAGGTTTAAAGTTTCACTGTGTTATGTTGTCGCTCCACACTTAAATATTGACTTCATCTGTACAGGTAACTGCAATAACCCTGGTCCTGCAGAATGTCTTTCAAAGTGTCTATGGGTTTGTGTTTCTTTGTCATTGAGTAGTTGGATGTGTAGTGATGTACATCAGGTCTTCCCAAACTGGGGTACTGTTGGGGTATGCCAAATAAAAATGGGATTCCATTTGATATATATATATATATCAATATATATATATATATAGACAAGACCTATATATATATATTTTTTTAAAATTTAATAAAAAATCTTCACATTTTCAAACAGTACATTTATATTTTCCAGCGGGGCTATACATTTGGGTGAGGTTTTTATCTTGCCTGAGTAGCCTCATTTCACTGGCAACAATCAAATTTAACCATCTGGTGTTCAGCGAAATAACAACGCAATATCAAATACAGTTTGCCAAATAATGAACATCCAATCATATTAACCGTAACTCCCTCACGGGAAACCTTCACTCAGACATTTAGAAACGAAACATGACTTTTTGAAAAATAAGCCACGTAGTTTTTTGAGCGAGAATGAAGACGACATTCTAGTAGTGAGACATGTATAAAAGCAACAGATACCATTAATAAGAAGGGGCTAGAAGCATCTTATATGGTGAGGTACCAAATGGCTAGGACAGGCAAGCCCCATACTATCTTGGAGGACTTACAGTTTATTTCAGCTTTTATTTCTCTCATCACATTTCCAGTGGGTCAGAAGCTTGCATACACTCAATTAGTATTTGGTAGCATTGCCTTTAAATTGTTTAACTTTGGTCAAATGTTTCATGTAGTCTTCCACAAGATTCCTACAATAAGTTGGGTGAATTTTGTCCCATTCCTCCTGACAGAGCTGGTGTAACTGAATCAGGTTTGTAGGCCTCCTTGCTCGCACACACTTTTTCAGTTCTGCCCGAAAATGTTCTATAGGATTGAGGTCAGGGCTTTGTGATGGCCACTCCAATACCTTGACTTTGTTGTCCTTAAGGCATTTTGCCAAAACTTTGAAAGTATGCTTGGGGTTATTCTCCATTTGGAAGACCCATTTGCGACCAAGCTTTAACTTCCTGACTGATGTCTTCATCAGTTGCTTCAATATATCCACATAATCCTCCTTCCTCATGATGCCATCAATTTTGTGAAGTGCACCAGTCCCTCTTGCAGCAAAGCACCCCCACAACATGATGCTGCCACCCCAGTGCTTCACGGTTGGGATGGTGTTCTTTGGCTTGCAAGCCTCTCACTTTTCCTCCAAACATAACGATGGTCATTATGGCCAAACAGTTCTATATTTGTTTCATCAGACCAGAGGACATTTCTCCAAAAAGTACGATCTTTGTCCCCATGTGCAGTTACAAACTAAAAGCTGGCTTTTTAATGGCAGTTTTGGAGCATTGGCTTCTTCCTTGCAGAGTGGCCCCATGGTGTTTATACTTGCATACTATTGTTTGTAAAGATGAACGTGGTACCTTCAGGCGTTTGGAAATTGCTCCCAAGGATGAAACAGACTTGTGGAGGTCTACCATTTTTTTTCCTGAGGTCTTGGCTGATTTTCTTTGATCTTCCCATGATGTCAAACAAAGAGGCACTGAGTTTGAAGGTAGGGCTTGAAATACATCCACAGGTACACCTCCAATTGACTGAAATGATGTCAATTAGCCTAACAGAAGATTCTAAAGCCATGACATAATTTTCTGGAATTTTCCAAGCTGTTTAAAGGCACAGTCAACTTAATGTATGTAAACTTCTGACCCACTGGAATTGTGATACAGTGAATTAAAAGTGAAATAATCTGTCTGTAAACAATTGTTTGAAAAATTACTTGTTTCAAGCACAAAATAGATGTCCTAACTGACTTGCCAAAACTACAGTTTGTTAACCTGTCTAGGATGAGGGTGCCGCTAGCGGCACTCCCCCCCCCACCCCCACTGAAAAGGCAGAGCCGCGAAATTCAAAACAATTTTTTTTTTTAAATATTTAACTTTCACACATTAAAGTCCAATACAGCTAATGAAAGACACAGATCTTGTGAATCCAGCCAACATGTCCGATTTTTTAAATGTTTTACAGGGAAGACACAATATGTAAAGATGTAAATCTATTAGCTAAAAAAACATTAGCATAATCCACCATCTTTCTTTGTCCACCAACAACAGTAGCTATCACTAATTCGGCTAAACTAAGATATTTATAGCCCCTAACCAAGAAAAAAACTCATCAGATGACAGTCTGATAACATATTTATGGTATGGGATAGGTTTTGTTAGAAAAATGTGCATATTTCAGGTAGATGGCATAGGTTACAATTGCACCCACCGTCACAAATGGACTAGAATAACTACATAGAGCAACGTGTTTACCTACTTACTAATCATCAAACATTTTGTAAAAATACACAGCATACACTAATCGAAAGACACAGATCCTGTGAATACAGACAATATTTCAGATTTTCTAAGTGTCTTACAGCGAAAACACAATAAATCGTTATATTAGCATAGCACATGTGCAAACATTACCCCAGCATTAATTCTAGCCAAAGTGAGCGATAACGTAAACATCGCCAAAATATATAATTTTTTTCACTAACCTTCTCAGAATTCTTCAGATGACACCCCTGTAACATCACATTACAACATGCATATACAGTTTGTTCGAAAATGTGCATATTTAGCCACCAAAATCATGGTTAGACAATGGGGAAAGTAGCCCAGCTGGTGAGAAAATGTCCGTGCGCCATATTAGACAGTGATCTACTCGTATACATAAATACTCATAAACGTGACTAAAAAATATAGGGTGGACAGCGATTGATAGACAATTTAATTCTTAATACAATCGCGGAATTACATTTTTTTAAATTATCCTTACTTTTCAATACAGTTTGCGCCAAGCGAAGCTACGTCAAAAAACATGGCGTCCTAAGCCACTAACATTTTTAGACAGAAACACGATTTATCATAATAAAAATTTCCTACTTTGAGCTGTTCTTCCATCAGTATCTTGGGCAAAGGATCCTTTCTTGGGTCTAATCGTCTTTTGGTGGAAAGCTGTCCTCTTGCCATGTGGAAATGCCAACTGCGTTCAGCATGAACTGGAAGCGTGCCCAGCGATTCACAGCGTTTCAGAAATAAATGTCCCAAAATCGCACTAAACGGATATAAATTGCTATAAAACGCTTTAAATTAACTACCTTATGATGTTTTTAACTCCTATAACGAGTCTTAACATGACCGGAGAAAGATTACTCCCAACACTAATGCTTGGAACAGGTGCGGGTCGGTGTCCTCCACGCGCATGACGCAGCTGCAAAAGACTTACTAGCTACAGGGTTTTTTAATTTATAGTGCCTGTGAACGCGCAATCGACCCCATTGAAATCGTCATCACGTAAAGGCATCCAGGGGAAGACGTAAGCAGTGTCCGTATACTCATACGAATAACATTGGCTTTAAAACTGACTCCAGAACAGTGGCCAAAATTTCTGAAATCTGACTCCATGTCAGGGAAATTGCTGTAGAATGGGTTCTGTTCCACTTAGAGACAAAATTTCAACTCCTATAGAAACTATAGACTGTTTTCTATCCAATAATAATAATAATATGCATATTGTACGATCAAGAATTTTGTAGGAAGCCGTTTCAAAAATTACACGATTACCATAAATAGTGACAACAGCGCCCCCAGCCTCAACAGGTTAACAAGAAATTTGTGGAGTGGTTGAAAAACGAGTTTTAATGACTCCAACCTAAGTGTATGTAAACTTACGACTTCAACTGTAATTCTTCCTGCTGCCGCGGATATGGCTGGGACAATGCTGGGGGAAAAGGGCAAAAAAACTATACAGAAAATGACTTTGTCAAACAACACTGTTTCACGATGCATCAGTGACATGACAGGAGATGTTTTGAAACAATAACTGCTTCACATACAAGCCAGTGAACTCTATGCGTTACAGCTGTATGAGTCAAAAGACATGGCGGGCCTGGCACAGCTCCTTGTATATGTCTGTTACATTTATGGGGGGTCAATTAAGGAAGACATCCTCTTCTCCAAACCACTGGAAACCAGGACCACATGAGAGGATATGTTTTAAGTACTGGACAGCTTTGTGACATCAAATGGTCTTTGGTGGTCAAGATGTGTTGGTGTCTGCACTGATGGCGCAAAAGCCATGAAAGGGAGACATAGTGGAGTGGTAACGCGCGTGCAAGCAGTTGCTCCCTACACCACTTGGGTACACTGCAGCATCCAGCGTGAGGCTGTTGCTGCCAAGGGAATGCCTGACAGCGTGAAAGATGTTTGACAGCGTGAAAGATGTTTGAACACTATTTCTGTATTATGCAATGATATGGGCAGCGACCATGTAACGCTTTTACAACATACTGCGCTGGTTATCAAAGGGCAAAGTATTGACACGTTTTTTTGAATTGAGAGACAAGCTTCAAGTTTTCTTTACTGACCATAATTTTCACTTGTCTGACCGCTTGCATGATGACGAGTTTCTCACACGACAGGCCTATCAGGGTGATGTTTTTTCTCACCTGAATGATCTGAATCTAGGATTACAGGGACTCTCCGCAACTATATTCAATGCGAGGGACAAAATTGAGGCTTTAAAGAAGTTGGAGCTTTTTTCTGTCTGCATTAACAAGGACAACACACAGGTCTTTCCATCATTGTATGATTTTTTGTGTGCAAATGAACTAAAGCTTACGGACAATGTCAAATGTGATATAGCGAAGCACCTGAGTGAGCTGGGTGCGTAATTACGCAGGTACGTTCCCGAAACGGACGACACAAACAACTGGATTCGTTATCCCTTTCATGCCCTGCCTCCAGTCCACTTACCATTATCTGAACAAGAGAGCCTCATCGAAATTGCAAAACAAGCGGTTCTGTGAAAATTGAATTTAATCAGAAGCCACTGCCTGATTTCTGGATAGGGCTGCGTTCAGAGTTTATTGCCTTGGAAAACTGCACTGTTAAGACACTGATGGCCTTTGCAACCACGTACCTATGTGAGAGTGGATTCTCAGCCCTCACTAGCATGAAAACTAAATACAGGCACAGACTGTGTGTGGGAAAGATTTAAGACTGAGACTCTCTCCAATCAACCCAACATTGCAGAGTTATGTGCATCATTTCAAGCACACCCTTCTCATTAACCTGTGGTGAGTTATTCACCTTTTTTGTGAACAAATATGATTTTATATGTAAGATGGCTAAATTAAGAGCAACATTATTGATTATTATTATATTATTATTTGTGTCTGGTCCAATAAGAGCTCTTTGTCACTTCCCACGAGTCGGGTTGTGACAAACTCACACTCATTCTAATGTTTACTAAATGTAGTGTGTGTGTGGCAGGCTTACAATTATGGCAAAAAAACAACATTTGAGAGTGCGCTGACCCTGGTGCTAGAGGGGGTACGCAGCTGGAGGTTGAATGTTTGAAGGGGTACGGGACTATAAAATGTTTGGGAACCACGATGTACATGAATAAACGTTCCATTTGACAGCACCCAGTGAAAGACGGCGGTAATGATATGCAGGAGCACAGCTTGCCCATAAATGTGAAAGGTGATAATGTCATCAGAGAAACACAGACATTATTACCTTGGAGTAAATCTTCTCTGGCAGATACACACACAGACCCACAAACACACACGCACACACACAGGCAGGTACACACACACACACACACACACACACACACACACACACACACACACACACACACACACACACACACACACACACACACACACACACACACACACACACACACACACACACACACACACACAGGCAGGTACACACACACACACACACACACAGGCAGGTACACACACACACACACACACACACACACACACACACACACACACACACACACACACACACACACACACACACACACACACACACACACACACACAGCAGGCCTAGGCCTGGACCCAGAGTCTGCTGGAGGCCAGGAATAGAGAGGATGTTAGTGTGTGTGGTAAATAAAACACAGCTTTGTTTTTGGTGACCGAGTTGTCTCTTCCAGTTCTGTACCGCAGTATACTACCCCTCGTGGCAAAACGGGGCAGAGAGAAAAATGTGTGGTTTTAGAGCTAATATCATGCTATTTTACACATTTTGCCACGAGGCTGAGAGAAAATGCTGACTTTTTAGAGCTAATTTCCTGCTATTATACACATTTTGCCATGAGACTAAGATATCATTTTGCCATTTTAAAGCTAATTTCCTGTCATTAAGAAAATAATAATGGTTTATAACGTGTTTATATGCTATTTCGGGGGGCTCCCCAAAGCTGCGGTGAGATAGTCTTTTCAAAGCCAGCTGATTTACTGCGGATGGAAATTGCTTTTTTACAAGGAAGGGAAGTAGAATTGAGAAATGGAGCGTGTGTCTTTTACAAGTTGATGTCTCTTCTCTCTCCTCTCTTTTCCTTCAGGGAGGGGTAACATGCTGCTATAGGACTGAGAGATAATTGCTGTTAGCTGGGCTGGACTGTTCTCTTGGTTTATGATACCTGGTGTGAAGGATGCTGGGTCCTCCAGACTGGCCTCTTCACTGGTGATTGCTGGGCTGGACTGTGCTTTGTGTTGCTGCTGAAGAGGCAGTTTACCATCTGCGTGTGTGTGTGTGTGTGTGCATCTTCCCGTGTGCGTGTGTTTGTGGTGTGTGTGTGTGTGTGTGTTTTGTGTGTGTGTGTGTGTGTGTGTGTGTTTTGTGTGTGTGTGTGTGTGTGTGTGTGTTTTGTGTGTGTGTGTGTGTGTGTGTGTGTTTTGTGTGTGTGTGTGTGTGTGTGTGTGTGTGTGTGTGTGTGTGTGTGTGTGTGTGTGTGTGTGTGTGTGTGTGTGTGTGTGTGTGTGTGTGTGTGTGTGTGTGTGTGTGTGTGTGTGTGTGTGTGTGTGTGCGTTTGTGTGGGTGACAAATTGAACCATGACAGCCTGGCTCAGCAGGCAGTGAAAATCATCTCCAGTGACATTTATCCAGGTCAGTATGACACTCTGACACTTGTCCACCATCAGACTTGTCCGTGTCGCGTTGCTTGATATTAGTGATGGTCTTTGAATAGACTTTTAAATAGACACCCTCTGTTTTTTTAATTTGTTGGACATGTATCCGGTTCAGTGGTGGTCAGTGACGATTATTTTTTTCATGAGCATGACCTTATTTCAGGAGCATGGCCTTATTTCAGGAGCATGGCCTTATTTCAGGAGCATGGCCTTATTTCAGGAGCATGGCCTTATTTCTATTACAGCATGTTGGATGACTGTCATTCCCATTCCATTCACCAAGTTCAATATAACATCGACAGGTTTAGGCTACTACATGATACTCACATTTTTGTTATACCCATCATGAGGTTGTTACAACCTAGCCTATGAATGAAAGTTTACAACGTAGGTGCACACAGGTCGAGAGACAAATTGGTGCCCGAAGAAATGGCAGCAGTTTTACGGGCGCCCAACCAATTGTGCTATTATGTGGTTTTTTTCACATTATTTGTAACTTATTTTGTATATAATGTTTCTGCAACCGTATCTTACGGCAAAAAAGAGCTTCTGGATATCAGGACTGCGATCACTCAACTCGGATTATAAAAATATTTTTTCTTCAACAAGCAAGACGCACAGGACATTCTCCAAACACCCAACAGGGCCAACATCCCCGGTATTTGCAAGAGGAAGCGACGCAGGTACAGAGGACAAAGAGCCGGATGCCTCGTCTGGACCCGGAAAAGTTGAGTGGGAAAGCTGCCGTTACCGTCAATACTACTCGCCAACGTGCAATCATTGGACAATAAACTAGACGAGGTACGATCACGAATATCCTACCATCGGGACATCAAAAACTGTAATATCATATGTTTCAAGGAATCGTGGCTGAATGACGACATGGATATTCAGCTAGCGGGATATACGCTGCACCGACAAGATAGAACAGCACACTCTGGTAAGACGAGGGGGGGCGGTCTGTGCATGTTTGTAAACAACAGCTGGTGCACAAAATCTAAGGAAGTCTCAAGATTTTGCTCGCCTGAAGTAGAGTATATTGTGATAAATTGCAGGCCACACTACTTGCCTAGAGAGGTCTCAGCTATACTTTTCATGGCTGTTTATTTACCACCACAGACAGATGCTGGCACTAACACCACACTCAGTCAGCTGTATAAGGAAACAGGAAACCACTCACCCAGAGGCGGCGCTCCTAGTGGCCGGAGACTTTAATGCAGGGAGTCTTAAATCAGTTCTACAAAATTTCCATCAACATGTTAAATGTGCAACCAGAGGGAAAAAAAATCTAGATTCACCTGTACTCCACACAAAGAGATGCGTACAAAGATCTTCCTCGCCCTCCATTTGGTAAATCTGACCACAACTCTATCCTCCTGATTCCTGCTTACAAGCAAAAATTAAAGCAGGAAACACCAGTGACTCGGTCTATAAAAAAGTGGTCACAGACTGGAACATATTCTGTGATTCTTCCGATGGCATTGAGGAATACACCACATCAGTCACTGGATTTGTCAATAAGTGCATCGAGGACGTCGTCACACAGTGACTGTACGTACATACCCCAACCAGAAGCCATGGATTACAGGCAACATTTGCAATGAGCAGAAGGGTAGAGCTTCCGCTTTCTAGGTGCGGGACTCTAACCCGGAAGCTTACAAGAAATCCTGCTATGCCCTGCAACGAACCATCAAACAGGCAAAGCGTCAATACAGGGCTAAGATTGAATCATACTACACTGGCTCCTACGCTCGTCTTCTGTGGCAGGGCTTGCAAACTATTACAGACTACAAAGGGAAGCACAGCCGCGAACTGCCGAGTGACACGAGCCTAGCAGATGAGCTAAATCACTTCTATGCTCGCTTCGAGGCAAGCAACACTGAGGCATGCATGAGAGCATCAGCTGTTCCGGACGACTGTGTGATCCCTCTCTCCGTAGCCGACGTGAGTAAGACCTTTAAGCAGGTCAACATACACAAGGCTGCGGGGCCGATTACCAGGACGTGTGGAATGCATAAACCTCTGATCACACTTAAACACCGTTCACATTCATTGAAGCCACATTGTATTACTTCTCGCATCTACGCACTCTCCTCCTCTCACATTTTCCCTTCGCTTGTGGACTTCAATACACAACAAATCAGCTGTACGTGACCAGGTGAAAAAACCTTTCCAAATCAAACCATGTCATAACCGCTACACACAGCCTACATCGTTGTCCCCATATTAGCTAAAGTAACGTCATAGTCAACATACAGTGCCTTGCAAAAGTATTTATCCCCGTTGGCATTTTTCCTATGTCCTATTTAAAAGTAAAGGGTGCTTATGTATTCACACCCTTTGCTATGAAGCCCCTAAATAAGATATGGTGCAACTAATTACTTTCAGAAGTCACATAATTAGTTAAATATAAATATCCGAAACTTTGAACATCCCACGGAGCACCATTAAATCCATTATTAAAAAATGGAAAGAATATGGCACCACAACAAACCTGCCAAGAGAGAGCCACCCACCAAATCTCACGGACCAGGCAAGGTCTGCATTAATCAGATGCAACAAAGAGACCAAAGATAACCCTGAAGGAGCAGCAAAGCTCCAGAGCGGAGATTGGAGTATCTGTCCATAGGACCACTTTAAGCTGTACACTCCACAGAGCTGGGCTTTATGGAAGAGTGTCCAGAAAAAAAAGCCCTCGCTTAAAGAAAGAAATAAGCAAAAATGTTTGGTGTTTGCCAAAAGGCATGTGGGAGACTCCCCAAACATATGGAAGAAGGTACACTGGTCAGATGAGACTAAAATTGAGCTTTTTGGCCATCAAGGAAAACGCTTTGTCTGGCGCAAACCCAACACTTCTCATCACCCGATAACACAATTATTTTTAATCGGCAGGGAATGGGATACTGGTCAGAATTGAAGGAATGATAGATGGCGCTAAATACAGGGATATTCTTGAGGGAAACCTGTTTCAGTCTCCAGAGACTTGAGAGTGGGACGGAGGTTCACCTTCCTACATGACAATGACCCTAAACATACTCCTAAAGCAACACTCGAGGGGTTTAAGGGGAAACATTTAAATGTCTTGGAATGGCCTAGTCAAAGCCCAGACCTCAATCCAATTGAGAGGCAATACATTTGTAAAACCAAAAGCTTACCTTGAGTTCCAGTGTTGTGTTGGATAGTCATAGCCAGCTAGCTAACATAGCATCCCTCTGTTTGGGCAGGGTGTTTGAGTAGGCTAAACTAGCTAACTGTATTTGCTAGCTAAGTAAGTGAAACTGAAAGTTTAAAAAAATACTCTCGTCAGGCTAGGGAAAAACTGGCACCACAGGATAACAAGAACTTCGCTGGAACAAACGACTTGAAATGCGGACTGACTGAGAAAAGGCTATGATCTGGCAGCGTGGAAGTGGCAGGGCTGTGTCATGACGTGGCCCTTTCTGTGTGTAGATTGTGGCTTCCTCATCTCTCACTCTCTCCTACACCCATGTTCTGTTATCTCAGGTCGTAAATTACTGCAGAGAGTTTCACAGTAGAACAAAGGAACTCCCGCCAAATTCTACTACATCACAGACTTTGAGAACTGAACAATACCCATATTTTGGAGAATGTGTAAACGGTCGGTGGAGAGCCAGCTATGACCCGGTACGTTTTGTTTCATGTTTGTGACCTCATGAAAGACAATACAGCCACATTACCCTAACTTTGTTTATACAGGTGCCTCAGTTATGAAGTTTGCATCTAATTATTGTATACAATGAATGTAACGAGTGACGCTCTCCTCATCCTCAGATGAGGTGAGGAGAGAAGGATCCTCAGACCAAAACGCAGGCTTTGGGAAATAAGCCATCTTTATTAACACAACGATAAAGATGGCAACACGAAACGAAACAAACACTTGCAAAACTACAAAATAACAAAACGACGTTGACGAGACCTGAACATAAACTTACATAACTAAACATAAACTTACGTACAGGTAACAGACGACATCGAAACGAAAA
Source organism: Salvelinus fontinalis (assembly GCF_029448725.1). NCBI lineage: Eukaryota > Metazoa > Chordata > Actinopteri > Salmoniformes > Salmonidae > Salvelinus > Salvelinus fontinalis. Next base: position 8,439,141 of record NC_074697.1, read on the forward strand.
CGAAACAAACAAACGCTACAGTCCTATGTGGTACGAACATAACATACGGACACAGGAGACAATCACCCACAAACAAACAGTGAGAATGCCCTACCTAAATATGACTCTTAATTAGAGGCAAACGCAAACCACCTGCCTCTAATCAAGAGCCATACCAGGCAAACCGAAACCAACATAGAAACAGATAACATAGAATGCCCACCCAACCTCACGTCCTGACCAACTAACACACAAAAACTAACATAAATAGGTCAGGAACGTGACAGTACCCCCCCCACAAGGTGCGAACTCCGGACGCACCAGCACAAAGTCTAGGGGAGGGTCTGGGTGGGCATCTAACCACGGTGGTGGCTCAGGCTCCGGGCGCGGTTCCCACCCCACCATAATCCATCCTAACTTCCTCCCTCCAAGAATGTCCACCCTCTTTTGACCCCCACAAAATTCCCTTAACAACATATCTAATAGGGACAACACCGGGACAGAGAGATAAATCAAGAAAGAGGGATAGATAAGAATATAGAGATAGATGAAGATAGAGAGGGAGATTAGGATAGAGGGGCAACTCCGGACTGAAAGGCAGCTCCGGACAGAGAGACAGCTCTGGACTGATGGGCAGTTCTGGGTATCCAGCCTTTTCAGGCTGAAGGGCAGCTCATGGCTGACTGACGAATCTCGATGCTCATGGCTGGCTGACGGCTCTCGACGCTCATGGCAGGCTGACGGCTCTCGACGCTCATGGCAGGCTGACGGCTCTCGACGCTCATGGCAGGCTGACGGCTCTCGACGCTCATGGCAGGCTGACGGCTCTCGACGCTCATGGCAGGCTGACGGCTCTCGACGCTCATGGCAGGCTGACGGCTCTCGACGCTCATGGCGCTCTGACGGCTCTGGCTGCTCATGGCGCTCTGACGGCTCTGGCTGCTCATGGCTCTCTGACGGCTCTGGCTGCTCATGGCTCTCTGACGGCTCTGGCTGCTCATGGCTCTCTGACGGCTCTGGCTGCTCATGGCTCTCTGACGGCTCTGGCTGCTCATGGCTCTCTGACGGCTCTGGCAGATCCTGTCTGGTTGGCGGCTCTGGCAGATCCTGTCTGGTTGGCGGCTCTGGCAGATCCTGTCTGGTTGGCGGCTCTGGCAGATCCTGTCTGGTTGGCGGCTCTGGCAGATCCTGTCTGGTTGTCGGCTCTGGCAGATCCTGTCTGGCTGACGGCTCTAGCGGCTCCTGTCTGGCTGATGGCTCTAGCGGCTCCTGTCTGGCTGACGGCTCTGTAGGCTCATGGCAGACGGGCGGCTTTGCAGGCTCCTGGCAGACGGATGGCTCAGACGGCGCTGGGGAGACGGATGGCTCAGATGGCGCTGGGGAGACGGATGGCTCAGATGGCGCTGGGGAGACGGATGGCTCAGATGGCGCTGGGGAGACGGATGGCTCAGATGGCGCTGGTGAGACGGATGGCTCTGGCCGGATACGGCGCACTGTAGACCTGGTGCGTGGTGCCGGAACTGGAGGCACCGTGCTAATGATAAGCACCTTCCTACTAGTGCGGGGAGCAGGGACAGGGCACACTGTATTCTCAAAGCCTACTCTATCCCTGATGCGTGGTACCGGCACTGGTGACGCCGGGCTGAGGACAAGCACATCAGGATTAGTAGGGGGAGAATATACAGTGTGTACAGGGCTCTGGAGACGCACTGGTAGCTTAGTGCGTGGGGCCGGAACTGGAGGCACCTGGCTAGATACACGCACTACAGGGAGAGTGCGTGGAGGAGGAACAGGGCTCAGGATACGCACTGGTAGCCTAGTGCGTAGTGTATACACTGTAGGTACTAGGCTGGGGCGGGGAGGTGGTGCCGGAAATACCGGACCGTGGAGGCGTACTGGCACTCTTGAGCATTGAGCTTGCCCAACCTTACCTGGTTGAATGCTCCCGGTTGCCCGACCAGTGCGGGGAGGTGGAATAACCCGCACCGGCCTATGTAGGCGAACCGGAGAAACCATGCGTAAGGCCGGTGCCATGTATGCCGGCCCGAGGAGACGCACTGGAGACCAGACGCGTTGAGCCGGCCTCATGACACCTGGCTCAATACCCAATCTAGCCCTCCCAGTGCGGGGAGGTGGAATAACCCGCACCGGGCTATGCACTCGTACAGGAGACACCGTGCGCTCTACTGCGTAACACGGCGCCTGCCCGTACTCCCGCTCTCCACGGTAAGCCTGGGAAGTGGGCGCAGGTCTCCTACCTGCCCTTGGCCCACAATCTCCTAGCCCCCCCCCAAGAAATTTTTGGGAATTACTCACAGGCTTTTTTGGCTTCCGTGCCAGACGCGTTCCCTCATAGCTCCGGTTCCTCTCCCAGGTAGCCTCTGCTCTCCTCAATGCCTCCACCTGTTCCCATGGGAGGCGATCCCTCCCAGCCAGGATCTCCTCCCAAGTGTAGCAACCCTTTCCATCCAAAACATCGTCCCATGTCCATTGCTCCTTTCTCTCCTGTCCCTTACTCCGTTTCGTTTTCCCTTGCCGCTTGGTCTTAGCGTGTTGGTGGGTGATTCTGTAACGAGTGACGCTCTCCTCATCCTCAGATGAGGTGAGGAGAGAAGGATCCTCAGACCAAAACGCAGGCTTTGGGAAATAAGCCATCTTTATTAACACAACGATAAAGATGGCAACACGAAACGAAACAAACGCTTGCAAAACTACAAAATAACAAAACGACGTTGACGAGACCTGAACATAAACTTACATAACTAAACATAAACTTACGTACAGGTAACAGACGACATCGAAACGAAAACGAAACAAACAAACGCTACAGTCCTATGTGGTACGAACATAACATACGGACACAGGAGACAATCACCCACAAACAAACAGTGAGAATGCCCTACCTAAATATGACTCTTAATTAGAGGCAAACGCAAACCACCTGCCTCTAATCAAGAGCCATACCAGGCAAACCGAAACCAACATAGAAACAGATAACATAGAATGCCCACCCAACCTCACGTCCTGACCAACTAACACACAAAAACTAACATAAATAGGTCAGGAACGTGACAATGAATGAGTAAAGCTTAAACTATTTGTTAAATGATGTAATGTGATGTTAAACCTTTAATGTGAGAGAATTTTATTCCCTTTAACTAAGTCATTGGCCCGCCCCTGTGAGCACGGTGGAGAGCCTTATCCAATTGTTAGGAATTTTTATTTTTATTTTTTTTATTTTTTTTATTTCACCTTTATTTAACCAGGTAGGCTAGTTGAGAACAAGTTCTCATTTGCAACTGCGACCTGGCCAAGATAAAGCATAGCAGTGTGAACAGACAACAACACAGAGTTACACATGGAGTAAACAATAGACAAGTCAATAACATGGTAGAAAAAAGAGAATCTATATACAATGTGTGCAAAAGGCATGAGGTAGGCAATAAATCGAATAATTACAATTTAGCAGATTAACACTGGAGTGATAAATCATCAGATGATCATGTGCAAGAAGAGATACTGGTGTGCAAAAGAGCAGAAAAGTAAATAAATAAAAGCAGTATGGGGGTGAGGTAGGTAAATTGGGTGGGTAGTTTACAGATGGACTATGTACAGCTGCAGCGATCGGTTAGCTGCTCGGATAGCAGATTTTTAAAGTTGTTGAGGGAGATAAAAGTCTCCAACTTCAGAGATTTTTGCAATTCGTTCCAGTCGCAGGCAGCAGAGAACTGGAAGGAAAGGCGTCCAAATGAGGTTTTGGCTTTAGGGATGATCAGTGAGATACACCTGCTGGAGCGCGTGCTACGGGTGGGTGTAGCCATCGTGACCAGTGAACTGAGATAAGGCGGCACTTTACCTAGCATAGCCTTGTAGATGACCTGGAGCCAGTGGGTCTGACGACAAACATGTAGCGAGGGCCAGCCGACTAGGGCATACAGGTCGCAGTGGTGGGTCGTATAAGGTGCTATTTTTTGCTTTAGTAACAAAACGGATGGCACTGTGATAAACTGCATCCAGTTTGCTGAGTAGAGTATTGGAAGCTATTTTGTAGATGACATCGCCGAAGTCGAGGATCGGTAGGATAGTCAGTTTTACTAGGGTAAGTTTGGCGGCGTGAGTGAAGGAGGCTTTGTTCCGGAATAGAAAGCCGACTCTAGATTTGATTTTGGATTGGAGATGTTTGATATGAGTCTGGAAGGAGAGTTTGCAGTCTAGCCACACACCTAGGTACTTATAGATGTCCACATATTCTAGGTCGGAACCGTCCAGGGTGGTGATGCTAGTCGGGCGTGCGGGTGCAGGCAGCGAGCGGTTGAAAAGCATGCATTTGGTTTTACTAGCGTTTAAGAGCAGTTGGAGGCCACGGAAGGAGTGTTGTATGGCATTGAAGCTCGTTTGGAGGTTAGATAGCACAGTGTCCAGGGAAGGGCCGGAAGTATACAGAATGGTGTCGTCTGCGTAGAGGTGGATCAGGGAATCGCCCGCAGCAAGAGCAACATCATTGATGTATACAGAGAAAGGAGTCGGCCCGAGAATTGAACCCTGTGGTACCCCCATAGAGACTGCCAGAGGACCGGACAACATGCCCTCCGATTTGACACACTGAACTCTGTCTGCAAAGTAGTTGGTGAACCAGGCAAGGCAGTCATTAGAAAAACCGAGGCTATTGAGTCTGCCGATAAGAATATGGTGATTGACAGAGTCGAAAGCCTTGGCCAGGTCGATGAAGACGGCTGCACAGTAATGTCTTTTATCGATGGCGGTTATGATATCGTTTAGTACCTTGAGCGTGGCTGAGGTGCACCCTTGACCGGCTCGGAAACCGGATTGCACAGCGGAGAAGGTACGGTGGGATTCGAGATGGTCAGTGATCTGTTTGTTGACTTGGCTTTCGAAGACCTTAGCTAGGCAGGGCAGGATGGATATAGGTCTGTAACAGTTTGGGTCCAGGGTGTCTCCCCCTTTGAAGAGGGGGATGACAGCGGCAGCTTTCCAATCCTTGGGGATCTCAGATGATACGAAGGAGAGGTTGAACAGGCTGGTAATAGGGGGTGCGACAATGGCGGCGGACAGTTTCAGAAATAGGGGGTCCAGATTGTCAAGCCCAGCTGATTTGTATGGGTCCAGGTTTTCCAGCTCTTTCAGAACATCTGCTATCTGGATATGGGTAAAGGAGAAGCTGGGGAGGCTTGGGCGAGTAGCAGCGGGGGGGGGGCGGGGCTGTTGGCCAAGGTTGGAGTCGCCAGGTGGAAGGCATGGCCAGCCATTGAGAAATGTTTGTTGAAGTTTTCGATTATCACGGACTTATCAGTGGTGACCGTGTTATCTAGCCTCAGTGCAGTGGGCAGGTGGGAGGAGGTGCTCTTGTTTTCCATGGACTTTACAGTATCCCAGAACTTTTTGGAGTTAGAGCTACAGGATGCAAATTTCTGCTTGAAAAAGCTGGCCTTTGCTTTCCTGACTGACTGCGTGTATTGGTTCCTGACTTCCCTGAACAGTTGCATATCACTGGGGCTCTTCGATGCTATTGCAGTTCGCCACAGGATGTTTTTGTGCTGGTCGAGGGCAGTCAGGTCTGGAGTGAACCAAGGGCTATATCTGTTCTTGGTTCTGCATTTTTTGAACGGAGCATGCTTGTCTAATATGGTGAGGAAGTAACTTTTAAAGAATGACCAGGCATCCTCAACTGACGGGATGAGGTCAATATCCTTCCAGGGTACCCGGGCCAGGTCGATTAGAAAGGCCTGCTCGCAGAAGTGTTTCAGGGAGCGTTTGACAGTGATGAGGGGTGGTCGTTTGACCGTGGACCCGTGGCGGATACAGGCAATGAGGCAGTGATCGCTGAGATCTTGATTGAAGACAGCAGAGGTGTATTTGGAGGGCAAGTTGGTCAGGATAATGTCTATTAGGGTGCCCATGTTTACGGATTTAGGGTTGTACCTGGTGGGTTCCTTGATGATTTGTGTGAGATTGAGGGCATCAAGCTTAGATTGTAGGACTGCCGGGGTGTTAAGCATATTCCAGTTTAGGTCACCTAACAGAACAAACTCTGAAGCTAGATAGGGAGCGATCAATTCACAGATGGTGTCCAGGGCACAGCTGGGAGCTGAGGGGGGTCGGTAGCAGGCGGCAACAGTGAGAGACTTATTTCTGGAGAGATTAATTTTTAAAATTAGAAGTTCGAACTGTTTGGGCATAGACTTGGAAAGTATGACAGAACTTTGCAGGCTATCTCTGCAGTAGATTGCAACTCCTCCGCCTTTGGCAGTTCTATCTTGACGGAAAGTGTTATAGTTGGGTATGGAAATCTCAGAGTTTTTGGTGGCCTTCCTAAGCCAGGATTCAGACACAGCAAGGACATCAGGGTTGGCAGAGTGTGCTAAAGCGGTGAGTAAGGCAAACTTAGGGAGGAGGCTTCTGATGTTAACATGCATGAGGCCAAGGCTTTTTCGATCACAGAAGTCAACAAATGAGGGTGACTGGGGACATGCAGGGCCTGGGTTTACCTCCACATCACCCGAGGAACAGAGTAGTAGTAGGATGAGGGTGCGGCTAAAGGCTATCAAAACTGGTCGCCTAGAGCGTTGGGGACAAGGAATAAAAGGAGCAGATTTATGGGCGTGGTAGAATAGATTCTGGGCATAATGTGCAGACCAGGGTATGGTGGGGCACGGATACAGCGGAGGCAAGCCCAGGCACTGGGTAATGATAAGAGAGGTTGTATCTCTGGACATGCTGGTCTCAATGGGTGAGGTCACCGCATGTGTGGGGGGTGGGACAAAGGAGGTATCAGAGGTACGGAGAGTGGAACTACGGGGTCCATTGCAAACCAAAACAATGATAACTAGCCTGAACAACAGTATGCAAGGCATATTGATATTTGAGAGAGACATACAATAAGGCATAAAGTGATTGCAGGTCATGATTGGGAGAGCTAGCTAAAACAGCAGGTGAGATAACAGCAGCTAGTCAGCTAACACAGCAACAGAAGGTAAAAATGGCGACGACTGGGCAGAGAGGGTCGGATTAACTACACACAGATCCTGAGTTAAGGCACAGAGCCGACAGATAAAACACAAATAAACAGAATGGAGTACCGTGAATTAATGGACAGTCAAGCAGGCATCAGCTATGTAGCCAAGTGATCATAGTGTCCAGGGGGCAGCCGTAGATGGAGTAGTGAGGC